>NC_088301.1:16537517-16697517 GCF_032854445.1 Liolophura sinensis | reverse complement strand
TATTACAGCATAGAGAGCAAAACATGGAAGCTGCCAACACACTGATAGTCACGTGTAACGCGTAACTGTCACACGTAATAAATAAAATCCGGCCTTTTCCAGTTTACCTCAGATATTTATTCCCTAAGTTGGTATGTAAATAAGTAAAAAGTAGCAACTTGCCAACACTTTAGAACCAAATGAACCTAACTTTGTGTAGTTATGCAAGAATTGTTGGCCGTACACGTGTATTACTGCATCGTAAGACAATATTGTAAACATATGCTGTGTGTCGAGATTTATCAAATGGCATGTTTATTCCCGACAGCGCCGCAGAGTGGTTTGTGTGGGATCGATATGAAGGCTGTTTGTATTTCAGGAATAATTTACAAGTATTCCAGACACAATATATGGACACATCACAACCTAGTCAAATGCCAATGCGCATCGTATTGCTTCGAAGCGTGGGTCAAAATAGCTGGAATGTTTCACATTCTTGGAAACGTGCAGTGTCAGATTTTCTGAAGGCTCAACAATGACAAGAAGCAGAGCAGAGGCCAACTGATTTGTCTTCGAAACGCCCCAGACATTAGGAAAATAAATTATATTACGCTGACGTGAATCTTGTACCGTGTGGATACTTAACTGATAAAATACCAACACGTTTACCTTACTCTCCAAACTTTTAAGCAGACTAGAGCAGGGTCACTGTTATTTTCTGCTCCAGTTTTTGCAGTCACATGTGATAGAACGTGATTAAACAGTTATACAGGCCTTTGACTTCACATCACCTATTTCCGTGGATCTAAAAGTCCTTAAAAGATACATATACGGTGTCAACATATCAGTAGGATTTTACCTGGAAAATGTCTGTTCGACAAAGAAAGTCCTCATTTGATACTTTTTATGCAGTATACAGGCATACGTGCCTTGCTTTTTTGATGTAACAAGCATAATGCATATAATTTCTAATTATGCCGACAATTTCAGTAAAGCTTTCATCATAACATAGATGCAAGGTAAAGATGTAAAATTATATACTTCCTTTTAGCGACTCTCCTAAGCGGCGTTTACTTTATTCAGTCTAAATTATAACAACTTTCTCACTTCGGTATATTCAGTTGTGGCCGAATCTATGATTTTGATTAATAAACCATTCTTTTTCTTCGACGAAAGGAACAGAGGGTTTAACCCAGTGATATTTCTTAGCTCACCATCATTACACAAACCAAGACGGTCGCCATTTGGATCCGACCTGACGGACAAACATGTCAGGAAATTACACCTGGATAACGTTATCAAAATTGTCAGTAATGTGGATTCCATGCGCATCAGAAAAACATATGCTTGAGAGTAAAAGTGACGATAGTATGATACATGCAGATTGGAAATGGTCACAAATGAAAAATATGTTTTTTTTCTCCCAACAATCCATTCTTTTTGCTGTTAGTATTACTGGACATACGGCTGAGAATGTCCAGATTTCGAATAGATTGCACCAATACTTATGCTTCCATTTAACAGATTACGTCCAAAAAATGCAATCTAAATGAATGAATGAATGCTTGGAGTTGAACTTCATGCTTAACAATTTTTCAGCCATATTACTAGTAGGCGTCAAAACGTATGTGTACATATACTGTGTCTTCTTGTGGCAGGGCAAGTCCATACCGCCAAAGTGCTGCCGAAGTATACTCTCCCAAAAAAGAAACACAACATCCGATTCGTTTTATCCAAATATGAATTTTTCAACATCATCTTAAATACAAAAATAAGCACTGAAATAAACACTGAAATTTTCCACACTGGTTGTTCAGACTTTTAAGTTAATTACAATGTCAAAATTTATCACACTAAAGTCCATAGCACTCAGATGACGTCACTGCAAAGTCAATATCTGCTATGCCCACCATTAACCCGTAACACAGCGCGAATCCGTCTCGGCATAGACATGATCAATTGGCGAATACGGTTTTGCGGAATTCTTCTCCATTCTTGGTCAAGAGCCTGCAGCACTTCTTACTGAGTTTGGGGCGCTGGATGACGACTGCGCAAGCGTTTTCCCAAGTCATCCCACAAATGTTCTATTGGGTTCAAATCTGGTGATTTGGACGGCCAGGGCAGCACTGTTACGTTCTGGTTCTCCAGAAAGTCAACCGTAGCACGAGCTGTATGCGACCCAGCGTTGTCGTGCTGAAAAACTTCCCTACGAAGGTCCATTATGGGCAGCATGTGTGGCGTCAAAACCTCATCTCTGTATCTAGCGGCCTTAAGGTTGCCTGGGATGTGCACCAGTTGAGATTTTCGGGCGTATGATATGGCACCCCACACCATCACACTTCCTCCACCGAAATTGTCGACTTCAAGGACGCAGTTCCTTGCGAACCTCTCATTTCGGCGTCTGTAGACGCGTGTACGGCCATCTCTTTTCTCCAGCATGAATCTGGATTCATCGCTGAACCAGACTCGCCTCCAATTTCGCAGATTCCAGTCCCTTAATCTGTTGCACCATCGTACCCTTGCGCGTCGATGCTGTTGTCTCAGTACTACGCCAAAGTAAGGACGTCTGGGACGTAAGCCGTTTTCACGGAGATGGTTCCTGACTGTCTGTGCCGATATTCGTCGGAGACCTGGGACATTTGATGCTGTTTCTGTTGCTGTTACGGTTCGGTTTCTAAGATGAAGTAACCGGATGTAACGGTCTTGGGCTGCTGTTGTGACCCTAGGTCGGCCATAACGTTGACGGTCAGCTGTTGAACCGGATTGCTGGTACCGTTGCCAGAGCCGGGAAATCGTGCTCCGGTGAACATGATAAAGTCTAGCGACTGCATTCTGTGATTCACCGGCGAGGAGTCGACCAATGACGATGTTCCGGGTAGCGGTGTCTAGTCTTGGCATATCTTGGCAGGTTGGAGAAGCAACTTAGTGACTGAATTCAACAGAACGGTTATGTGTCTTTTATACCAATTAAATCCGCTTAAAAATACGGCATGATTCGCAGGTGCAACTGTCCTAAGTTTTTCTCTACGAATCCCTCGCGCAGCGTTACACAAAGGCTGACCCTTAAGTCACGTGTGACCAACAGACACTATCTGGTGTTTAAATTCAATTATCGTACATTTACATTATAATATGATCATGTTGTCATGCCTCAATCACGCCAATTTTTTGAAGAATTTATGATTGATCTTTTGGGGGGGGGGTGTTGCGTTTCTTTTTTGGGAGAGTATATTATGCATTACACTGACACCGGGTTGTACAGTCCTGTTTCTTTACTCTAACCTCTCAGTGCTCAGCACCAAGCGAGGCAGAATGAAGTCCACAGAGGTCCAATGGCAATCTGACAAGAAAATATGGTACCAGTATAATCAGAAGATAGGAAATCACATTGGAATACTTTTCGTTTCATTTCAGCAAAACACATTCCTTACGTAATATGCCTCAAGATTATTGTCCTGTTAGGTCAGTTTGAAACCCTCCAATGTTTGCAGTGTTCAGGGTTTGTATGTTAAATGTGAGTAATTCTAGACCAGTGAAGGCTAATAAATTGCAATTAACATCACTGTATTTGTTTGCCCAGGAACAGTTATAACAAAACCCTTAATGAGGTAAACTGACGTGAGACCGTATTTCACCGGTGAAAATCAGCTATCAGACTTTCGTCGCTGATCTGGTATTACTCTCTGTGCTGTACGTCTGTAATTATGTTCCAGCTATTTTTGTGCATGTACCCTTGTTGAGCCCTGTTTACATCACTTCCATACAGAGCAGCTATACAATGTTACATGGGTATATAAATACTCACAAATTACTTTATTTATACCAATATGTTTTAATTCACATAACAAAATTCGTTTCAATTTTTTTTTAGACGATTGTTATGTTGTTCCACACAGCTTTATTAAGCACGTGAGTTTCCCTGTATGAATTGGTGCCTGGTCATTACCGTCTCATCGGTTGACTGCGGATGGAAGATGCGAGGCACATGGCATTCAACGTTCTTCAATAGATTATTATCATATTTTTGTTTACAACATACGCAAAGACGTGTGCCAAACGTGCACAATTTAGTCAGTTTAACCCACACAAAATTTCAACCAATTAGCTGTTGTGACGCCATGCGTTCCTGGTTTTTACACATACAGATGGATGCAAAGGGTGATAATGTTTTGAACATGTTTTTTTCTATCACAAGGGACTGATGTATGACTATACATGTGATTATAGTAGCAGACATACCACTGCTAACAGGCTGGCAAAGTCTGTTAAGAACTTGAGGACGGCCCGCCGGGTTTCTTCCAACCATAATGATGGTATAAGTGAAACATTATTGAGTACTGCGTTAGAACACCAATCAGATAAATAAATAAATATACTGACATAGTGATGATGAGCGGTGATTCATTCGCCTTCGTGCCCTAACGAATGATTCAGTAACAAATCCCAAGGATTCCGCAGCCTCGGATATGTCTGGTGGCCTTCACAGTAATTAGATTTGGACAAGACTCGTACACTGTGCATGAAGTTCATTGAGCATCTTATATTTTTCCACCAATGCGGTAAACATATTTAGCTCGCTATGAAAGAGAGATCAACATTTTGAGGAGAGGCTTCCGTGGACGAACGGTTTCAAGGTTTCTTTCCAACTTAATGCTGGCCGCCGTCGTATAAGTGAAATATTCTTGAGTATTAATTTAACTGAATAAAATGTGGTTCGTCCCTTGTGGGATTCTCTGCAGTTTCTTGCTAAACAGTTTACTTCTTGCATTCTATTGTCTTGCACTGGTAAATCTAAAGTCGTATGACTTAAATATTCTTAATTAAAGTGTTTACGCCAAATGCAGTTAGATAATAAAGAAAAACTCAGTGGTTAAGGCATCAGTATATAAAGACATGTCTCATTTAATAAAATATGTTTAATTGTTTCAGTTGTCTTAAAACACAGCAAATTAACATCAGAAATCCTGTTCCCTGGTAATCTGTTTTTCAAAAACATGCTGAGGAGAAATGGTGGTCAGTTAATATGTAATGGTATTAGTAGATTCGTTGTGCAAAGCTGATTGGGCAAGTTACATATATTTCATCTCATTAAACGCATTTTATATGGAATAAAGCGTTATGTTACCTTTACGTACGATCAGGGTATTCAGACTTAGAAAACAATCACGCGGAGCCTTGAGACAAGGTGGAAATTCTGTGGCATGTAAGATAATTTAGGAGACTGGTGCCGCTCGGCAATTTCCTGTGGCATTACACACATTCTGTTGCCTTTCACCCCTGAATATCACGTCAGTTGGAATAAAACGCATCTGGTCCAGCGCAAACTTGTTTCCTCTTTGCGTGGGCGACTTGGAAGTAATCAAAGTCAGAACAATACCAATAAGGCCTCTCTGCTCAATCTAGAGTTGAGGTCGCCGCGTTGGACGGTGTCCTTCAGTAAGCTGGTCGATAAGCGAGATATCGCTGCAGCTCAGCTTCTGTCTGTGTGACTCGTTCAGTACTTATGCTCTAAATCAACGCGAAGTCCGACTTAACTTGGCCTGGCTATGCTATTTAACAAAGATTGTGCACTTATTTCCGGATGATCATACCATATATGTATCAGTCAATTTGTTATATTATGGGGCTTTCACAAAGACGGTAAAGTTTATGTAAGGTTAAGAAAGTACAGTACAGTACCCAGTACACTCAGCACGAAGATAAACTTCTTCTGGTTACATGGGAAAGAAACCCCCAAAATAAAAGGTGCATGGTGGTGGTGTTTTTTTGTTTTCGGTTTTTGGTTTTTTTTTTTTATAACTGCCCACTGTGGATCAGCCAGTCACTATAGTGTCTCAGACGCACATGCAATAAGACACTGTACAGGTATTGTTGCCAAGTCCTAGCGATAAATATAAGACCTTCACTTAAAATTAAACTCGGGCCTACGTAACAGATAGGGTAAGCACTCCAGCTGATGCTGGCTTCCTCTCAGGGGTGAACTACCTATTCAGAAGTTTTCGGCATGTACATGCATGTGTGTATCTCGTTATGTTGTCAGTCATTGCTTGGAACTTTATATAATGAAATTTGATATATTGCAGTTTACATCACGGCATAATATTTTACCTAATAGTTTTCCTTAGATGTTGGGGGACTTGTAACTTGCTATCATGTAAACATTTAAATGAACAGTTAGAATAAAACTGAGAAAAACTGAAGAGAGGCTGCATTTCATCGATTAAGTGTGATACAGTATCATCTATCACTCAGTCATCGCTGTTATGGCTTGGCTTTCTATCATTTAACCTACAATTAACTGTGAAGCTGTAAAACCTATACCTCATTACCAACGATGCCTCAGGGCATTTACAAGTACACATTTCTTAGAGACGTAGAACAAAATATAGGCTGTCATCGCTGTTTTGGCTTAGTTTTCTATCCTATAACCTACATGTAACACACTATTAAATTTATTCATTTGATTGGTGTTTTACACCGTACTCAAGAATATTTCACCTATACGATCCGGCCAGCATTATAGTTGGGAGAAACCAGACTGAGCCCGGGGGAAACGCACTACCATCCGCAGGCTGCTGACATACATTGCCAATTAACTGTGAAGCTGTAAAACTTATACCTCATTAACAACGATGCCTCAGGGCATTTACAAGTACACATTTCTTAGAGACGTAAAACAAAATATAGGCTGGTAAAAAGATTAAAACTGTAACGCCTATCGAATCAACTAAGTCCGTTCTTATAAATGTATTACTAAACTAAGCTAGAGTGTCCGCTTCGAGAGCGGCAGATCCAGGATGAATCCTGGATCGAGTCACACCTGAGACTTTAAAAGAGGAAATTGTAACTTCCTAGCTTGGCGTTCAGCATGAAGGGGTAGTGCAATGATTGGTTGACCCGTATCAGTATAATGGTTCGGGCTGGGCGGCTTCGTCGTCATATGAATGAAAAATTGTTGAGAACGACGTTAAACCCCAAGCACTCACGCACTCACTAAACTAAACAGGCTGATATACTGCGTTTCAAGCCAATAGAACTGACAAGATATTATCATCTTCTTGTCAGTTGTTGTCCGCCAAAATAAATCAAGTACTAATCGTCAAACTGTCATTCCTTTGTCGTCCCAACAATTTGATGCGTTACGAAAAAATGGACGAAGCGCTAGCAAAATTGAAACCGCTACGAACAATACCGTTAACAAAATCCTGCAAATGTAGGAAACAATGGGAACAAAATCCAGCTGATTTATTAACTATTTGATTCAGGTTACTAATAAGTCCAATCGTTACAAAACGCCTTTTGAAAACTGCCTTGTATATTCTGGCAACGTATAACGGAGGGACCGTGATGGCAAACCTGAAAATCTTCACAATTCCAAGATGGTAGACAGGGAATATTTGTCTTCAATGATAATTTGGATAAACGAAAATTTTAACTAAAAGTTTTGCAATAACACGGACTTTCATATGTTTTAAAACAACTCATTTTCAGATGATGTTTATGCTACTCTTTGTGAAAATCTCTGCTCACTTGATACATCGAGTATTCATACAACACAACAAATCAATAGCCAAATATCTCGTACTGTCATTATGGCATATAGAGTGCATATGTGATTCTTACTATACAATATATTTAAAGCCGTACAGCATAGCGATTAAGACCAGAGTACCCACGACAACTAGCAAATGGTCATATGTAACCCGTGAAATACAGCCTCTTCTCAATTTACCTCAGTCAGGGTTTTATTCTAACTGTTAATGTAAATGCATAAATAGTAGCAATTCACTCGCCTCGCAGCACCATGACATTAGTTGAATTAAGTAAAAACAATGTGTGCAGTGATGTTCATTGCAACCTATTGCAACTGGTCTAAAAATACTGAAATAAAGATATCGTATACAAATTAATGGTTTTTACTTCAGCATAATGCTTTCACAAATAGATGCAATTTACATTTAGTTTCCATCTTGTTTCGTACATATTTTTCACTAAAGTATACAGCAGATGGAAAAGGGGACGTAACTGTGTGATGTTTACTAAATGCTATCACGAATGAATGGAATGGTCACTTTTCCTGAAATAACGCTAATAAAAATTAACGCTAATTAAAATAATTTAAGTCGGAAAAGAATAAGATTGCTGTTCGTTTAGATATTCCTATCTGTTAATCCCTGACACACAAAAAAACATTCTCCAAAAACTCCAATAAATTTTTCAAAATTGGTTTCACATTTGTAAAATTTGTTTTCCTGTCAACATGTAACTTATTTGTTGTTGTTGAGGAAAAGCCAAATGTTTACGCACTGCTGTCTTGTTCTTTATAGATTATATCTTCTTGAAGTATATCCAAATATATTAACTACCTGCATCTTGATATAATAAATCGCTTCGTGTACAATGAAACAAAGATAATATGATTTTCTGTACAGCCAACAGACAGAACTTGTGCAAAAATTTAATTCTATTGAGCAACATGACTGATAGGTATTTGCATTGCATACATTGAGTCTGCGTTAGATGTAAACAGTCCTTTCCATTACATACGTGTAATAAATGACGGAAATAGGTCAACAAACTGTGTCAGATGGCATTGAGTCATGTGCATTTATTGAACGAATCGCCGTTGGAATCTCGTTAAATACTATAGAGAGACACAATTACGAATGTGTTGACATTTCCTGGTGTGTGAAAGTGAGTTAGGGTCACTGGAGAGAATTACATGGGCTTGTGTCTTTTCTTGAAGGGTATTACGAAATGGCGATTGGGTCCAGTCGAGTATTAGCTCACGCTCCCAACTCTTCCACCGCGGGTTAGGTATCAGGAGTTACTTGCCACGAGAGCTTTAAGATATCAATCACGTTTATATTCACATGATAACAAGCAGGGAATATTATTATCATATGCGTAGTATGCACCTGCAGGTACCCGACTGTTTCAGTTGGAAGGTGGGAGGAATTAATAGCAGTTTTAGAAATATTAAAAATACGACCAAAAACGGGTCACCCTAATATTTTATTCTACAAGAACTACAGAAAATGTTGCAACATTTCCCACAAGTGAAATTACGTCATTTTATCGTATAACAGATAACCGATGTTACGGAACAATGGCAAATTGCTGCATACAGAGAAGATATGATGATAATGCTTTAAGACTTTAAGACTTTTAAGATTCACTGTAAAGGGATACAGAATCGTTTCTGATGGCTTGTGTAAGAGAGAATCAAGTAGAGGTTATGCTTAACCTGAGCTGAGTTTTAGGTATGTCAGATTTATTCAAGCGTGACTAAAGTTGCAGGGTTTAACCAAATCTCCAGTGTTAGCGCACCAGATCCGATTCTTCACCCCTGTAAGAGAATGATTTACATGAGGATATCGATTACAATAATAATAATAATACTAATAATAGTTTAGTTGGTACTAAACAACTAAGACAACTGTGTTGTATTTTTTTTTCTCTTTTGACAGGCTCTTGTAGCCAAAACATTTACAGCCGTTAACATATGAAAGGATGATTAGTAGTTGGTCTAATTTGATTTTACTACGACCTAAAACGTAAAATATTTGTTTTATCCTTTTTTCCGACGTGTCTTGTCAATTCCACACTATTACCACGTGTTACAAAATGGTCCAGAGTGAGGGAACCTACAAATTCATTGTACGGGGATAGGTTTGAACCTGCAATGGTTGTCAGTGAAAGACAGGTATTTTAAGCTCATGTCCACGCATTCGCTTACTATCTACAGTCAGGAGAGAGGTTAAGATGTTCGTGAATGATCTCGTTTGTTACGAGCTGAGCTATACTTACACGCTTAACTCTTCTCCGGGTCAATATTTGCTGATTTTATCTGTTCGAATGTAAAATAAAAATGAACACAATCTCCTCCTGCAGCATGCATCTGTCGCAAAGAGCGATTTTTATTTGCAAAAAGTAGAAATTAGGCCGAGAAAAACGTGATATATCAACTGCATATACATTATAGATATGAAACTGTGCGATAAGAACCACTATGTTGTTTTTTTTTTGTTTTAGCCAATCACTTATATTCAATCAAATCTAGTGACATTATATTTAGCTTGCACCATGCAGTTTAAAACACCGAGGGATCCTGGTGTGTGCCACTCACATAACTTAACAGTTTTCTATCGTCCTTCCGGCCGGAAGTGGGAAGGTCTGTCACCAACCTGCGGATGGTCGCGAGTTTCCCCCGGGCTCTGCCCGGTTTCCACCCACCATAATGCTGTCAGCCGTCGTATAAGTGAAATATTCTTGAGTACGGCATAAAGCACCAATCAAATGAATAAATAAATAAATAAATAAATAAATAAATTTTCTATCGTAACGGCACAAGTTTGCCTTGCTCAGGCGGATAAGTCATACTCATACCTCGCTGACGAGTAAATTACCAATTTATAGGTTACTTCATTAGAGATAAATTATTTTTAGGAAATAAGCAAAATACTAAGTATCCCTTCTTTGCTGCAAATAGCAAAATAGATCTCTTAAAACTTTTTGTAACTGGAAAGCGGCATTTTAACAGACAACACCGCAACTCCAGCGACCGAATGTACATCCAGACTTATTGCGCCATCTATCGTCAGGGTGAGGTCAACAAAAGTGCCTTTCAACTGTTTAAATTACCATTACTTGGACAGCAATATACAGGAAGGGTCCTGCACATGGTGTGTATATATCTCCCCTTGCAACATTTGTTAGATCCTGCGTGTTGTGTGACGATTTCAATAAACGTCAAAAGATATACTTCAAAAACTATGTTGTAAAGGCTATTCCATCAAACACCTTCGCTCTAAGTTTCTTCAGTTTCACAATGAGTATAATTCTCCTGCAAGTAAATATGAACAGAGCGTCCAGAATCTCTAGCGGCCTGCTTCATGATTGTGTCTACAAGTAATTCCGCTTAACCCGCTGCTAGGGGCTGTGTGTTCATCTTGCTGAGTTAGATCGCCACTTTGCCATATATGATCGCCATATATGAACAGTTGCAATCAAAGCGCAATTAACATGGTACACGATTTGAATTCTAATTTCACTCAGTCTCCTATAACATAACTTGCGTCTTTCCAACATCACTGAAAACTTGTGACTGCTTCTTTTTGCATGATTCCATCTTATTTTCCTACTTTATATACTTTCTTGGTTTCTTGGTGATTTGTGTTGGTAGGAGAAAGAGAAGAGGAGCAGAGAAACAGACAGATGGAAAAAGTGATTCCACAATACCCCTCGCGTTCCACTTGTTGGCCATTCTTGTTACATAGAAATAGCTGGCGACGCTGCTGGTATATACAGCCTAACGCGGTCACAAAATCACAATGTTACTGCATTACTTTTGCACAAATACGAATGCTGTTCATGTAGAAAACTGTGTGCTTGGAAATGGGAAGACTACATGTGCTCGAACGTGTCAAAATTTGTATGCTCTTGCAGGTCGCCGTACGTATAACTATTCCTAAGACGCAGGTGCTTTGTTTCAGCCGCCTGAATATAACCTTCATACAACTAACCTTTCCCCCGGTGTAAAAACAACTGCCTGCATGTTATGTTTTCATAAGGTGTTATCGTGTCATTTTCACAGCTAGTCACAATAGAGTATATCGTTAGGATCGGGCAGTAGTGTATACTGGCTACTGGCAACATTGCTATCGAGATGTTGCCTAGATAGCCTGATCATGACATTCAATTTAAATTTTCAAATAACACTCTGCGATTAAATGTCAAGGTCAGATATTAATATTAGTACCTCGGTCTTAGGAAACGATCATAATAGTGACAGATGCGATAGGTTTGTGTAGGTTAAAAGGCTGATAAATCATAACATGAGTCTTTGTTCGCGAATTAATACTACAAGGCAATGGCTTTTATGAAACGTGGGAGAATCAGAGAACGGCCTACCACAGCGAAGATTGTCAACACCTAGATGAAAATAACCCACAGCAGTCGATCGCAGTGAACTGATCCGGATCGTTGGTAATTACCATTTGAAAGAGTAATGATCATATATCAGGTCGTCTAGGACTTCACAGATGTTTACAATTAAGCAAGTCCTTGGCATGTTTTCTGCACCAGTTTGGGAAATAGGTTTTGTGTCTTTGGCATGAGATGAAGAAGTAAACATCCCTCATCCATCGACAGGCTTACATGACACCACAGCATGTTAACAATGGCCATTGTGCCGACTGAATAAACTTGGATGTAGTTGTGGTCCCACTTCGATTAAACGATTTTGACGTTTAACCGGAAAAACTAATACTAGACCTAATTTTAGAGTGAGTCACTGGTCTAGACTTAATCAGGTTGTCATTTCATTTGTCCAAGCCCATCCTGATTACGATCAAGACTAACAAGAATTACATCAAAAGGTTTCATTGATTCACATTTCAGTGGACGCGCGGATTCCTCAGATTGTCTCGTGTGATAACATTTAGTAGAACAATGCATCTTATCTCGCGTATTGACATCAAACTTTTTCGATACTCTAAACAAACACAACAACACAAAAGTGGCACGTGGTGTGACATTACATGCCTGATGAACATCCATTTATGGCTTAGTGTCATCACTTAATGAGGTTTTGTTAACTCTATTTTATTTTATAATAATTAACATTTTGACTTTCATATTGTATAACCAATAAACCAATGTCGGCATAACGTGACTGGGTGGGGTGTGGCAACAGCAGTTTGTCAGATGTTATGTGCGAGTGAGTGCTAGGGATTTAACGTCGTACTTAACAATTTTTCGGTGATATGACGACGAACGCGTTCTTAGAGTGCATGTACATGTAATTTGCCTTCTTGTTGAAGGACGGACTTTCCTAAGGCAAGTAAGCTCCCCTCGCCCGAGCAGGTATACTGATACAGTATAATCAAGTCCTTGCTCTATACCCTTCATGCTAAACGCCAAGCAAGTAAGTTACAGCAATCCTTTTCTTAAGGTCTTATGTGTGACGCAGGATTAACCTTGGATCTACAGCCTCCCAAAGCGGACGCTCTACCAACTGATCTATTGGGGACTGGTGTGTTAAGTGCGACGTAAAGCCCACAACATACATACACTCATGTATGGACGATTTGTTAATCATGTGAGTATTACACAGCCTCGGCAACACTGTTTACATAAATAGTTAGAGTGAAACCCCAACTGAAAAGAATTGCCTTTTCGCAATGTCGTCGCTGACCTGGCTTCACTCTCTATGTGTGGTCTTTTACACTGTATCGTGTCATAAACTATGATTCTGCCAGTGGACTAAGCGTCCCCGAGGCGTGGTCCCTTGGCAGTGTTTTCATGTATTTGTTTAATGAAAGTCATCCGATCACACCGTTTTAACTAATTCTTGGCCAGCAAAACCACATGTTGTAGGTAATCTTGTCTAAGCCCTGGTGGTAGGGGCATATCACTTTCTAGTATTTTTGAATCTGAATGAACAGCTAGAAGTCACCACTAAGGTAAACTGACAAGACAAGACTTCCCTGGTCACGTTTGACCGCAACTCTGGTTTTTCTTTCTATACTATGTTTGTTTCAGTAATACCAAAGACATAAAAATGGTACTTGTTCCTACCTCATATGGCATTCAGCGCTGAATGGTCAGAGCAAGGGAACGGGACTGGTTGGCCCGGTATCAGTACAATGTGACTGCGTGGGTGTCATGTTTGGTGTCTGCGGCATGATACTTCAGTGGCGGCGACTTGGGCCCTTCCTGCAAGAAGACACAGTGTATGTACACACACCTAATGGCGTTGGTTAGCGCGCTAGTGCAACGTAATGACCCAGAAGCCTATCACCAATGGGGTCACTGTGAGTTCAAGTGCAGCTCATGCTGGCTTCCTCTCCGGCTGTACGTGAGAAGGTCTTCCATCCACCTGCGGATGGTCGTGGGTTTCCCCAGGCTGTGCCAGGTTTCCTCGCACCATAATGATGGATGCCGTCGTAAAAGTGAATATTCTTGAGCACGGCGTAAAGCACCAATCAAATAAATAAATCACACCTATTGACTCTTCGTCATCATACATGTATGACTGAAAAGTTGTCAAGTACGACGTTAAACCCCAAGCATTCATTCATTCAATAATATGATCTAGAGTTATGAGCCGTTTTCCATTACAAAATGGGTTTGAGGGTAAAGTAATGAGAGACAGATAATCCGCGGGATATAATCAATAAATTGTGAATGATCAGTAACTTGAGCTCAGTCTGAATTTTGTTATCAAATGTCCGTGAATATTCTGAAAGTGTCTAATTTGAACATTTCATTAAGCTGATCACCAGGTCACCTTTTGAATAGTTATGACGTTTCGAAGCATTGAACATAAAAATAAAATTTACGCAGATAAACATATTGACTAGAAAGAGTACGTTGTCTCTACGACGAAAGGCAATTTTGTAGTTAAGTGTGAGTCATTTCGCAGATATATGTAGTTGAATATAGGTGGTGTGCTAAAAGAAATAGACTATAGCAGAAAGAGAGCAAAGATTTCTAAAAGGATTATAGAGGGATATTTAAAGTTCAAACCGAAGTACAAGCAAAAGCAACCAGACATACTGTTACAAATTCCAATTAAGTCTTTCAACTCATAATTCCAAAGCAATGTACTCTTTCCGTTGACCTTTTCCTGAATTCTGTTATGTTAGCCCAAGGTAGTAATGATAACAGTGATTAAATCAACACACATCTAAAAGGAGAGCTATCAATACTTTTATCAGTCAGCCTAATTTAATACTTCTTTCCATTTTTCAATACGTAATTCAGTTTTTCAGCTCCATCTGTACCTGTTTTTAACAAAGGTTAAAGGAGGTTTTAACGTCCATCTCATCACTGGGAAAGGATGAAACACGGTGTCGTCAGATTATGAGAACCAATCACGTGACAATAACGGTGTATAACATCACACGATAGGCTATGCTAGGCGAGCGACACTGGTACTTGACATTACGAGCTCTCAAGTACCATGACGACATAGTGCCTACAGTACTGGTTGCCGTGGTAGTTGCGTAAACATAAGGCTAGGAATGTTTCGTCTTGATGGAGTCAAATCTAAGGCGTTAAAAGTCGAATTACTGGTGCTTCCCACGTTTAGCATTGAAACGTGTGTCGTATCTGTTGCCTTCGTTCTGACATGTCAGTACGACAGTACCATGAAAGTGTCGACATTTTTATGATTTTAGGATTTATCTTACATAGAGTTCACTGATTAGCATGTAAATAATGCTGCTTAACCCAGGACTAGAGGCTGTATAAACATATCCGCAGTTTTAATATTCCTGTTATGTTTATATGAACAATAAAAGCGTAACTGGAATACCTTTATACTTTCCTTGCATCTTAGCGTGAAAACATAAAGCATGGTAGACCAAGGGGTTGACGCAGCGACCTGAACTGTGATTTGGATACTTCAATTAATAATAATTAATAAGTTTTTCAGTGTGGCGTTAAGCAGCAACCAATTAATTTAACAGATTTGATATATTTTGCCTTCACAGCTGTTATGGTCATTGATCCATACATCCATTTAAACGGTCAACTGAGATCAAAAGAAATATCTCCGAAAATCTACGTTGCAAGACAAAGCTGTAATTTTATACTTTTTTGCACAGGTTTTGATGCATTTCTTCTAAACCAGTTCGTTCGATTATTTTTATCTCGAAATGTTACTTCTTCCTCCCAATCTTTGAGCAAAAGATCCGCGTCGCCGTTTATAGTGTTCATGTGCCGGGATATTAGTTCTAACTTACACAAAGAAATTCTGCGTCGTGTATCGCGTATCCGTGATTCAACATCACACAGAGTTAATGGATATTCTATAACTGGCTATTCTGTCTCGTCTAGATCTACGTTTCTTTTGTAAGACAAGCTCAAGGCTTTGTCGAGGCCAGCCCACCAGCTGTCGATGCCAGGCCTCCTAGTGTGAAAAACTTCCCAGCGGTACATTACCACACGCTAATGACTGACATCCTCTGAAGTCAACTTTGCGTTAATGTGGTAGTTGCTCTGAACGAAGAGGTATTCTGCCCTAATTATAAATTCATGGGCAGCCTCCGAAGACATGGATTGAGACTAGCAACTATGCGTGAGGTGACAAAGTGAAGCAAGGACATCTTTGCAAATTTTTTTTGGTTATTATTCGTCATTTAATGTGCTTTTACATTAAATTTATGAAAATACAGCATTTTAAGTAATTCTAGACAAACTGTGTCTAATGTGTTGCAATTAACATCACTGCATATTTATTTTACCTCGTTCTGCTTATGTCATGGTGTTAATGGTGTTAATTTGCTACATGTACCATGCAGTCATTTCAGTGAATAGTATAGAACAAAAGCCTAGCTGAGATAACTGGTTACAGGTGACTATTGGCTGTTATTACGCTTGTCACCGCTCTGGTATTACTTTCTATGTTGTTGTCTTTTTATATTCAGAATCAAGACGGACAGGAGGGTGAAGGTTTAACACAGTGAGGACTGTAGTGGTAGTGGCCGAGGACGGCTGTATGTTGTTAAGCTGTGAATATAGTTTATTTATTTATTTGATTGGTGTTTTACGCCGTACTCAAGAATATTTCACTTAGATCTCGGCGGCCAGCATTAGTATCTGCAGGTTTGTGCCAGGTCTTCTCAACTACGACCGGAAGAGAAGCCAGTATGGACTGTACTTGAACGCACAGCGAGTGCAGTTATGAGAGACTCCTGGTTCATTACGTCGCGCTGGCACGCCAAACATTGCTTAGACGGAGGCCCCTCTCGCTGATGATTAACATCATCACAATACTGCATCAATTCATTAATTAACTGAACATGCTTTAAGCTGAGTACATCCTTACCAATCTGATTGTTAACAGGTTTATGGGGGCCTCCGTGGCTCAGTCGGGTTAGCGCGCTAACGCAGCGTAATGACCCAGGAGTCTCTCACCAATGCGATCGCTGTGAGCTCAAGTCCAGCTCATGCTGGCTTCCTCTCCGGCCGTACGTGGGAAGGTCCTCAGCAACTTGCGGATGGTCGTGGGTTTCCCCCGGGCTCTGCCCGGTTTCCACCCACCATAATGCAGGCCGCCATCGTATAAGTGAAATATTCTTGAGTACGACGTAAAACACCAATCTAATAAATAAATAAATAAAGAAATAAATAAATAAATTAACAGGCTTATTAACTTATTTTACACACTTTATTTCATTGTGTTAAGCAAAACGTAATATCCGCCATCGTGGATATATTCTCTGTCCAGCACAAGAAGTAGATTACACGAAGAGGACTTGTTACTTGACTCATAGAGGAGTTAATATAAAATGCACGAATATGTTTGAGATCATTTTCATTTTAAACTAATAGGCGCAATAACATGTCTAAAGCCTGTGCGTCAGAATTGCTCAAAAGTTCTCTACCAATAATCAATTGTTTTCGCTACACGTGTTCTAAGGTTTTTCACCAACTGGCCGCCTTTGGGAAATATTCTTAAATACGTTTACCACGAAACATCTGATCAGAACAGATCAAATCAGTTCAAATTAGGTGAACTACAACGATAGTACTAGTAAACAGCGTCTGCCTTGCCAGTGAGCAGTGAGACAGGAATTTCGTCCCCAGAACTTGTAGTAGATACGTAGGTGATTTAACGCACAGCATCCAGAATCAGGTGGTCCACACAAGACTAGTCAGTAGTTGAAACTGGCACGTCTCGTGTCTACTTTTTTCTCTGTGGAGCAGTGCACTAAACATGATATTTGGAACGGTTTGAAAAGGGGTTATACATCCCCTCCCCTCCCTCCACCACTAGCCCCACCGCGTAAACTAATAAATTTAACACAGAAAGGCGTAATTGAAGTGCCAATCCATTCTAAACTACATCTGATTACACATGTAATTGTTCAGCATGTTGTGTTATTACCCACGTCTGTACGAAAGTGGTACACTGTTATCATGCTACTAGATCCTTCCTCAGGCCAGCCTTGAACATCATCGTAAACAAATAAGATGTCACATGCATATGTAACTTCCCCCATGGCTCAGACGGTAGAGCGTCGGCTTAAGGGGGCGGAAGATGGGTCAATCCTGGATCGGGTCACAGCTGGAGAAACAACGCAACAAGGCAGATCTTGAAAGAGAAAGCTGTACCTTCCCCGCTTGGCGTTCAGCATTAAGTACAACGACTGGTTGGCCGTGTCAGTATAATGGCTCGGGTGGGCGGCTTATTTTCCTTCGGTTAGTCGTCTCGATGAAACAGCACTAAATGAAAGTGTTATGGAAATCCGCCCCTGCACATTGCATGCACTGTAAGGACTACTTTGTCGTCAAATGACTGAAAAAGTACGACGTTAAACCCCAAGCACTCACTCATAGGCATGCGCTAGATGTCTATTAATTAAAACCGCCGACAACAGTTTGTTGTTTTCACGATTTATTATGGCATTTTATCACGACCACAGATAGAGACAGAACACTCTCTCTCAGCAATAACAATTTACAATACTGTACATAAATCTCTAATTCTAACAGGTGTAAAATGTCACCGAATAATACTGTGCAGAAATATTAAACTACGACCAAAAAATAAACAGACCTTAACCCTGGATGCTTATTTTAAATATATGAACTAAAACGTATCAACATGAAATCCACATGATCTAACAACGTGCACTGCCTTATATCGTATGTAATGCATTGTTTTACGATATCACAGACTTTCCTACCGCTTTAAATTGTTTTCTACGTTACAGCCAGGTAAATGTAAGTTTGACATCAGCGGAAATGAAAAGGCACATACATCCATTATCCACTTGCGCGTATAAATATAAATTGTTCTTATGGAGAGGACCTCTTTAATATCGCAGAGTATATGTATAAAATATGTTCAGTTATATTTTTACGCAAAGTATCATACATATCACATGTTGAGAATATGCGAAGTTTTTCACATATCGATTTGGATTTCAAGTGCCTCGATAGGCAAAGCGAATGGCAAACTGTTCTGAAGCATCTGACCGCAAACTAACCGGATGAGACTTCGACCTGATAAAGTCGTACAGCTTTCCGTTTGGTTTGGATTCATCTATAACGCGGACCGAAGCAGGGGTTGATCTCTGCAAGCCTCTGCTCACAATAACAGAGTTTTTCAGTACTGGGAAAGTTCCAGACGATTGTCGAATTGGCAATGGAGACCCTTGGTCACACACTTCAGACTTTGTGTCAGAGTGAAGTATTCGACGGCTAAACTTGTAGGAATAAGTCAGTTGTGGTCGCCGCCGCTCCTGGCAAGATCGCCACAATAAAGTGTCTCGGAAAGCCTTTCGAAACTTGAGCGACATGATGTTGTACAAAATCGGATTGATAGTTGAACTGATGTAGTATAGAACTCCGGAAATGTAGAACAGAATCATTTGAATGTCTAAAAGCTGTTTAGTCCACCTTTGCACGTACAAAACCATGAGCCGCTGAGCGTGAAATGGCGCCCAGCACACGAAAAATGCCACCACCACAGCAACTGGAAAATACAAATATCGATCATTAGTATTATATAATTTTACCCATTTAACGCACTCAATAATTTGCCTCTGTGATTGATCGGGGGTTATACATATTTTAGCGCCCGTACAATTGAGCGCATGTGACTTATTAACATTTTGTGAGTTTTTGGAAGATGGACATTTTCATTGGTCCACTGAGGGTGCCTTTACTAATTAGGGATGGAAATTCATCAACCCCCATTAAAGGAGCAAGAATTAATCGTTTACAAATGAAAGCCAGTTTGTAGTAACTTGACATCTGTCGTATTAAAACACATCGGTCAATTGAGTATATTTCATTGACATGCACATACCATGGTTTTATGGTAAGTACTCTAAAGGACATTGATGTCGTTAAAGAACAATGAAATAAAGCAAGCAAACAAATAAACGACACGAATGCAAATCAGAACGTTAAACCATGCCAAACGTTAAAAGACAGTGGTTTCCTTATATCACAATGTTGGTTGGCGTCGTATAAGTAACATATTCTTCTCAAAATGCCAATCAAATAGGTAAATAAATAAACCATTGTATTGAGAGACACTTACCTAACATCTTGACCACTGCCCTCCTGGCTCGCCGTGGTTTCCTGTTCCACACCGTAGACTCGTGGGATTCGCCACCTTCGGACGATGAAGAACCACTCCGTGACAGCGTTGATCGACGGATGGCCATGGCCATCAGAGCGTACATTCCAGTTATAATAGCCATCGGCGCGAAGAAAAACAAAAATGTCGCCAGCTCAAAAGTGTGTTTGATTCTATGGCCTGGTATAAGGTTGCAGGTAACGGATTCTTCGATGGGTTTACCGGACCTATCAGTGACGTAAATCAGTCCAAATTGCACGGCTTGTGGAAAAGAGCAGATCGCCGCCACGAGCCAAACAATGACGATTACTCGAATAGCTCTGGAGAGACTGGACATGCGCTGTGCGCGCATTGGATGACAAATTGCGACGTACCTCTCAATGGTGAAAGCGGTTATAGTCAAGATGGCAGCATTTGTTGATGTTTCGGCAGCCATGTTGCGAAGGACGCAAAAGGCTTCCCCGAACACCCATGGGTACGCCGACCAAAATGAGTACAGTTCAATTGGCAACCCGAGGATTAACACAAGCAAATCTGCAACCGCCAGGTTAAACAGATAATAGTTTGTTGCCGTGTGCATGTATTTGTTCCGGATTATTACTGCGCATGTTGCGATGTTTCCTCCTATCCCGGCAATGAATATAAAACAGTACGCCACGGTGATTGGTACAACTTTGCTCAACTCTTGCCTTTTAGGGCCCAGTCTTTTTTGCAGATCATCTGTAAAGGACACGTTGTAGTACTCCTCTCCGTATGACGTATAATATGCGTCCAATTCTTCACGAAGCTCAGCCATGAGGAAAATTGGTTAGACCAATGCTGTTCACTGAGGTTCCGGTTTCTTCATTGACACAGTCGGCAGTTCTGTCTGGAAAAAAGAAAGAAACATGTTTTAGTAGTTAGGACGTAGCTAGGTGTGTGGGCGAACCGACAGACAATGATTCCACTTAGTTCTCGCAAGGTGACGTATGCGTCGTCCGCCATCCCACCTGACACTTAGGAAATCTACGACCATTCGCAAGTTGCTGAAGGACCTTCTCACGTACGGCTGGAGAGGAAGCCAGAATAAGCTGGATTTGAACTCACAGCGACTAACCCTCACCCATGGAGTTCCCCACAACATGTTTAGGGCCAAGGCGATCTACATGTAGATCCAATTCTTGACAGCCGTCACACATTTGCAATTAAATCAGGTGCAGTTTAATTTATCGGCGAAGCACGGTTAGACATCATCAGATCGTATTTACCCTTTCTAGACTAGATTCTGTCCTGACTGACGTAGAAGCAAGGGCGGTAGCTACAGATATGGTATAGCAATAAAACTGTCTTCTAGACCTGTGACGTCTAATCAATTTTAATTACCATCACTTCCCTTTTTACCCCATTCTGTTTAAGCCGTGTGCTAGTGGTGTGTAATTTGCTACTCTTTGTACATTTACATGAACAGTTAGAATAAGAATGTAACTAAGGTAAACTGAGAAATGGCTGTACTTCATCGGTTACGTGTTACCATCTGCCAACTGTCACACCGTCGTCGGCACTGTTTTTTCTCTTTATTTTATAAATCCTAATTATATTGTGCTTCTGCATAAACGATATATATTTAGTACAGATCTACTTTATTTAATATAATTTTTCATTGATGTTTACACCGTACTCAAAAATGAATGAATGAATGATTATGGCTTAACGTCACATCGGCAATATTTCAGCCATATCGTGGCGAGAACAAGGTGAAAACGCGAGACGGTTAAGGTTTTCGATATGATAATATGACCACCAAAAGTAAAACAAAAAGTACAGACATGTTTAAAATCGTATAAAAGAAAAAAAAGATTTAAAAACCAGGGTTATAGTACATGTATAAATATATATGTATATCCGTACTCAAGAAGAATATCATTACATTTATATGTGTTAAGTATATTCTCACATTACATTTATTGGTCTCGTGCGAGAAAATGCGAAAAAGCTTTGTCGTAAAACTAACATCATTTGCTTTCGCAAACATTGCTTTAACTCACACCCAGTTCTGCTTTCGTGCTACTTGCAAAAACAACTTAATTTTTTTAGTGGCAGGTAGAATTTGGTTGGTGAGCAAATGCATAACAATATGCAACTTCTAACACGTTTATGAAGTCCTATCTCATGACGCATTAGATTTTGATCATGATAACCAAACACTAGGCTCTCATGTATGACATGACAACGGCGTTAGAATGAACGAGACCTCAGTAATATTGCAGCCAATTATAGAGGCGAGCTATCGTTTTTAGAATCTCTAGCTTAAGACAGCCAATAATAAATAAAGCTAAAGATATCCATAAGCAATTTTTATCAACAGCTA
Organism: Liolophura sinensis; assembly: GCF_032854445.1. NCBI lineage: Eukaryota > Metazoa > Mollusca > Polyplacophora > Chitonida > Chitonidae > Liolophura > Liolophura sinensis. Next base: position 16,675,087 of record NC_088301.1, on the reverse strand, counting down.
TGCACGACGGTTCTGTAAATCCATCCTTACCTGTAAGTCTCGGCAAGGTGTAGCAAGAGAAGGTATCCGCATTGCTATAAACGTGTGTAAACGTTTTAGGAATAACCCGAACAGGAGTGCGTGCCTTCTGAAGAAGACCATAAAAGTAAGCTTGCAACCAGCCAGTTCCGTATCAAAAGGAAATAACGGCTTAAGAATCCGGTTTTCATTGGCTGAAGTAGCTCGTGATCTGAGAGTGTCTCCTGGTCTATGTAGGTCAACAGGTGCTTCGGCAAGCCTCTTTGTCTGTTAACGCCGTGGGCAGATGCGTTGCCGCTGGCGACTGCTGATGATCAGTCTCACTAGCGTTATGCTACAGGTTAGATCAATCACGTGAGATGTGGAGCAATACATATAATAGGGATGCCGGCTATGTGTCGACCCTAAATTGTTAAAATGCCGAGAATACCTAGCATTTATATGGAATAAACGAGAATATGTATTTCATATGAAACCCACGATTACAATCAAGGACGACCGTGACATTTTATTGCGAATTTTGGCACATGCTCTTGTAAACCTGTGGGTCGCTTCCGATATGTTGAGCGTGGAGAAAGACGCGAGGGGCCGTAAAAACGGCACTTCTTGTTTTTTAACATTGTCTTAGTGGTCTACGACATCGCTCAACAAATTAGGTATTTACTTATTTATTTCATTGGTGTTTTGCCTCGTGCTCAAGAATATTTCACTTATAAGCTAACATCCTGGTGCTAGCATTATGGTAAAAGGAAAACGTGTACAGCCCGGGGAAACCCACGATCATCCACAGGTTGCTGCAGACCTTCCCACGTAGGGCAAAAAATTGAGTAGCCTTAGCATTAAACCAGTTGCACGGTGATCTTTGGTCCTACTTATGAAGTACATTAATAAATTAACGCCCTAGTATAAGTAAAATTCTGCAAAACTATTACCTTTGGCTGCAGTGAAAATGAAGACACATATATGCGACAATGGGGTTAGTCAAAACTACAACACCTGAATGTGTGTATGTCGCCCTTACACAGCCATACATATGTTGGAGACCAAATGACGTCCACCACTATTGCACCCAAAGTAGTACGTGTTACCTGGAAAATTTTGTATGTGACTTGCCGGTGGTTTACCTCGAGACTTCTTCTACCCTCTAATACTGACCGTGAACATGGCGCTAAAGGGACATAAGGCTGAAAGAAACTCACAGCGCTTTGAGCTGGTTCAGCTAAATACATAAATGAGTTCCTTCTGACTCTTAATTAAAACTCCTTGGCCTATGTTTTCCGAAAAATATCAATTAAGAGAATTACAAGGGGATATCTACCACTGGTCTAAACTGTCCGCCCGACATGCAAAGGAGGCAGCTATAAGATGCCCAGAATGCAACGTTTGCTCGTGGATCCCACATATAAATAATACGATGGGGGTGAAAGCGAATTTTAATTCTAGTAAACCAAATGCATGAGCGACCTTCTTTTCTAACGATAGTTACATGGTTGGCGGCGTAATTACGACACAATTCCGCAACACAATAACACTTTAAGTTCGCTGAACATCTCCCGTCGTCTAGACCACAAGGGGAAGTGAATCAGTCAAAAAGGTCATCTTTCGGCCATGTTTCTACACACAGTGACTTGATTGAGCTGATGGTCGAAGGGAAACCCCGGATAAAACTGAACATTGAATTGTTCATTCAGTGCCAGATACACATCAGTGGACGTCTGAAAGTCTCAACTGTATGCAGATGACGTCTAAAATGACAGTACAATGTGTCTTTAAACAACACTGAAGGAATAATTATGGCTTAACGCCACATTGGCAATATTTCGGCCATATCGTGACGAAAACAACATTGAAAATTCACCGGTTAAACATTTATCTATATGTTTATTACCGTTCTCAAGCAAAAACCGAGGTAGTATCTTTTCTGAAAGTTGAATGCTGCATATAGTGAGGATTAATGAATTTTCATCCGATGATAGTTTCTCAGAATATCTTTATTTATTTATTTGATCCGGGTTTTAAACAGTACACATAGAATATTTTACTTATACGACAATGGTGAGAGGAAACTTTGGAGAGTAAAACCAAAGCAGCGACGACAGTGTGATAGTTGAATGATCACACGTAACTGGTGAAGTACGGCCTCTACAGCCCAGAATTAGGAAAAAAATTGTTGTGATGTTAATTGCAATTTATTAGACGTCACTGGTCGAGGATTACTCAAAATAGGCTTACGGTGTTCTTGTGCAGCATAAGGAGTGTCCAGAAACTTTTTGTTTTATGTGTGTGTTGATTTTATTTTGAAGCTAGCGTTCATGCAAATATATAGCACCCAAGAGCTTCCCACCAACTGGTCGCTATGAGTTCGTCCAGCTCATGCTGGTTTCCTCTACAGCCGTACGAGGAAAGGTCTTGACAGCAACCTGCACCACAATGCTAAACACAGTTGTAAATATGAAATGTTCTTGAGTATGGCATAAAACACCGATCAAATAAATAAATACTGTTCACAGAATAAGGCGTAGTCATGAACAATACATGCAGTCATTTCATCTCAGTCCACAGGAAGGCCTTCCCACTTACGACCGGAGAGGAAGCCAGCATGAGGTGGACTTGAACTCACAGTAACCGCATTGGTGAGAGACTCCTGGGTCATTACACTGTGCTAGCGCGCTAACCAACTGACTTTCCCTTTGAAGTCGTAATTTTAATACAGTTTGTCCAATGTGGTATATACATTATACCGAACAAATGCATCTCTGCAAAAGGCTTAATCATTTCTTTATAACCATATAATGCAGACTGTTGTTTTTAAAAAAAAATGGAAGACCTGAACATAGGCTATGTAGGGAGATAAAGATTATCCGGCCTACAACCTGAACAGCATTATGATGGCCTATACTTATCACTAAAGGCACATTCACATGAACACGAAGGGGGCGTTAGTACATCACAGGTTTTACTGACAACTATCATTTGAAGTACGTTTCCACTGTTTTCAGGTCAAATGCTACCCTACTCTGGAAACAGACTGGCTACACACCCGTAACAGGGTTTTCAGTTCTAATTGTCCTCTGAAGCAGGTCAGAAACCGCAAACATTGCCGTAGTTGTCAAACGACCATTGTTTTGTTGTACACACTTCACAGTGTGTTAGAAGCTCACTTATTGGACCACAGGAGAGATACAGCCAATAGGATAGCGTGTATCAGAGCGACATTCATTAGAAGCCAACATGTATCTACTTTTGATATCTACTTTTCTTTCACTTTTCAGGCATAGTAAAGGATGATTAAACTAAAGACGAATAAACTAAAGAAGAATGAACTCTCACTTTTTTTAATACCCATCAAGCCTTAGCACCAGATTTGGTACATATTTAAATCATAACTTCCCTTCAATGGTGTTAAAAAATTAGCTGGACCGTCGGGCATTTTTAGCGCGACTCCCGTCACCCTGGCAAAGATTTCACTTCATTATTACCACCACCTGTAGTATATGATTCAATATAGGATATCTTTTATGCTGCAATTATTTTTGTTTTTGTTGTTTTTGACCGTAAAATCCCCGAAATTTAAGCACTTCACGGTACGTAGTTCCCTAGAGCACGTGTATGCATGTGACTGACAGTCGGCTACCCCGTTTAATTTAATTCGGCCTAATAAGCATTATTTAGCCTTGTAAGCCGGCCTCATAATCTAGACAACCAATATGCATTTTGTCCAATCTACCTATAGATTGACGGCCCAAATGTGAGCAGTAAGAAGCCAGTTCCACAACTGCACCTTATCCCATGCCAAAAACTTTTACAATTCGTGATACACTGAATCAACACCATCTCGGAGTTTCAACTATGACATCCAGTATTCGGCTAACAAACATGTATCCGCAAATCACAGTTAGCCTACCTGCACCCAATATGACCAAGGGAAATATATACCGGTACGATAAATAATGAAGAAATCACCACCCCCACCCCCACCCCACCGCCACCCCCACCCTGCTAGGTATATTACCCTGCACCACTATCTAAAAATTGAAAGAGTATTAGCTTTCTCACACTTCCGTTTATCTGCACATCAAGAGAACCCACACTTAAACGTTACGGTAAAACGGAGCCGGTAATTAATACGTCTGAAAGTGACGCCACCGTCTTAAACGATCCATTCCCTCGTCTTTGTATAGCTCCTTCCTCGATAGCACAGGAAGAATACCACCCTGCTGGTTACGTCGTTTTATGTTCGCATCTTCGAATGCCTTGTCGTCAACGGGAACGTTAGTTCTCGTTTCTTGCCCAGGTGCATACAAAGTTGACAGTTATACGTTGCAAAGCGGAGGCCAGTTATTTTTATAACATTTCCATATCATTTACCATGCACCAGCTGGGACTGGCCTCTTTGATTTACTCAGTTTTGGAGTTTTAAACAGACGCAGTTCGGAGGAAAGTAGACTATGCAAAGGGACACTCGACCGAAGTTGAGGAAACTACTGACCATTGCCCGATATGAAATAGTTCGTAGCAACTGGGTTCCTTCGGTCAAGGAACGCCACGACCTGAAAAAGTCTGGCTTTTTTTGTCAAGCATAACACAGGGACAGGCTAGTATAATAATTTGATTCACTTCTTGTCTAGCATCCCAAAATCGTTTATATATTTATCTTAGCGTAAAGCCTGAGATTCTTATACTACCCGTAAACAATGAAAGGGAATTCCTAGTCATCACCCGTTTACGAAACAACCTAGAGCACAAGTTCCCAGTCAATACATTCATGATCCATTTACAAAACAACATAGAACACCAGTTCCTAGTTAATGAACACATCACCCGTTTACAAAACAACATAGAACACCAGTTCCTAGTTAATGAACACATCACCCGTTTACAAAACAACATAGAACACCGGTTCCTAGTTAATACATTCATGACGCATTTACAAAACAACATAGAACACCAGTTCCTAGTCCATGATCTCATGGCTCGTGTACAAAACAACATAAAACACCAGTTCCAAAAAGAAGATGTAAGAGATCATGTGTAGACAGTCATATAAAGCTGGTAATAATTCAGGGAAGAAATCAACAATGATCAATGATACAATCAAAAAACTCGATATTCTAGACATAACATTCAATTCCAATTTCAAACTTGTATTCCGTGAATCGTTTCTAGGCCGATTACAAAAACAGTTGCGCTTTGAACTGATTGAGAGCGTTCGTATATAGTAGAATCTGTGCGTCGAAACAGACATTTGTATATCAGCCGTCAACCAATAATGACGCTTCGGGTCAATAATCGCAAGGCTGATTCCCAAAACGACATTTAACACAAACTGCTGAAGAAGTAAGAATGTATATGAAGAATGAAAACAGGGCGGAATCATACAAACAGAAGCGGTAAACAGTTTTCAATGATGTGGGAAAGACGTAATGTATGTTCTAGGTCACTGAGTGAAATCAGTATTCAAATCGTGTAACATGCTGGAATATAAGTTGTCCATAATAAAATATGTATCTCAGTTGCGATTTGATTGCAACTGTTCATATATGCAAATCTATTTCAACACGACAAACAAACAGCCCCTAGCCCCGAGTTAAGCGGAATTAGACATAAACGCTCTGTTTACATCTACTTACAACAGAATAATACTCATTGTGAAACTTACGAAACTTGAAGTGAAGGCCTGCGATTGAATAACCTTGACACACTAGTTTTTGAAGTAATAACTTATGACGTTGATGGAAATCGTCACACAACACGCGGTTTCGAACGAATGATACAAGGCGACATACATCGTTGTGCCAGTAATGATAACTTACAATGTCAAAATTGAAACTACATGTATCTCCCTTGTCCTACAGTCTGCTACAGGGGAAACCATATTGGTTTTTGTAAAATATAGGTCCAGACAGGAGGTACCAGGAGAGTCTTTAGTGAATGAGCAAGATTGGGCCTGGTGAGGGATACTCCTTAATAGTTTCTGCACATAGTCGTATTCATACGAGAACAGGTATAAGTCAGTCAAAGGGAGGGCACACTTGGTATACATCGGAATAACTATACAGTGTTGGTATATGGTTTCCTCGAATTTTACATAGATGTTATTAAAGAGAAACTCAAGCAGCTCAATGAACAACGAAATACCCCATGAATGGTAACCCTTATATGTAGCTGAAGTGAAGAAGACTTCGTTGCCTTTGACGTTAATGTTGCGGCGACCAGCTTTGTTCAACACTGATACAATTAGTGATGAAATTCTATCAATTCAATTTTTTGCGAGGAAATGGAGAGTGAAGAAATCCCAGATCCCTGTCCTCATACAGTCCATGTATTTGAGCTTCTGCATACTTGACCAGTAAATATAGCCCCTAAATCTTCAATTTGGAGTTTTTAAAGATCTACAAACAGTTAACGCAAGAATTTTTTTCAGTTGCACTGAAGCTCTTTTTTAAAACTGACTGTACTTCTTGTAGTGTCTTCGTTAAGAGAGTAGACACCAGTTTGGTTTGTTTCGTGATTTGTGATATACGCTTCAGAGAAACGAGTCGTCACTCATTAAACTAGAACTCGTATGTCCGAAATACCCTCTTACATCCTCCTCCATTTCCAAAAATAAAAGAATACCTAAAACGAAATGACAGGACGTCATGTAGCTTAGTTTGGCTTCATACAGAATGTCTCATGGGCCATTCGTGGTGTGCATTGATTGAACTAGTTGTGCATCCAGTTTGAATGGAAGAATGTGGCAAGCAGATGAGAATACAGTGTATATGAAAATCTATAATTGCACTAAGTACCTAAACTACATTATTCATAAAAATACTTACACAAATTTAGATAATCTGGGAGATGTATGCTAAGATTCATGGAAATAAATTCAGTACTTGTGGAAGAGAAAACATGGAAATGCACTAATACGCAAAGTCCTAAATGAGAGTAATTATGATTGCCACTAAACGTAAGCACGCTTCTGTGCAGTGGCTTGGGGACAGATGCATGGACAAAATTGTGTGTACAGGCAGACAGACGGAGAGGCGGTGTAATTCCAGTATATCCCCCCCCCTCCCCCTCCCCCACTTAACTTCGTTGCGTTGGATAAAATAAGAGAATTATAATAAGCGAAGAATCTCATACATATCAGTATGAAACAAAAGCGAACCTTGTATGAAGCTCACGAAGAGAAACTGTGCCTTATTATACGTGTGTATCTCAGTATGTGTCAGATCGAGAGGATCCACTTAAAAATAAATGCAACGCTATATCAAATCCATATATCGAAAAAGCAATTCACCCAAAGCTAAAATGCGTTTCCCGGTTTGACGATGCGATTGTTTCCTTTAAGCCTAAGAGTAATCTTAAATATTTGCATCAAATCGATAACAGTCTGACCGCTGATTCTGTACTCTGTAGTACAGTTTAATAGAGCCATATATGGGTATAGGTACAGCGTCAAATATCCACTACTTTTCAGAAGATTGAATCTTTTGACAAAGATCCAACGGGTGCCATTTACGTATAAGAAGTGTCATATCCCCCAGAGATGGAGGTATTTTTAAATCGCGATAACATGGCGTCTGTCTTCCAGACTAATTGCATTTCGGATGTCATTGTCACAACTGGCCACCGAAAGCGAACAACATCCGTTTGACGAAGATTACAGTAATGTTACATACTAGACCATTGCCTCGGGCACTTTTCCGTCAAATTCAATAAGTGGGGAAGAACTGCTTCACTGATTGATTTTACTCCATTCTGCTAGTCCCCATCACTAGACAGACGTGGGATGTGGGTAAGCCTAAATGCCGTTTTCGTCGCGAATAAGAACTGAGAATTGTCTTTTGTCAGCATCAAGCTGAGATACTCGTTCTCTACAGCATGGTTCAGGTTCAGTTAATTGCCATACGTGCGAAATAAGAGGAAAATTGCACATATGACCACAGTAGTAACAGCTTGGGACGGATGTGTAACAGACAGGATACCCGTAGCTTGCCCCATTAGCAACAGTGCTAGACAGAAAAGAATTTCTAAGTACTGCGCATAGGGTCATAAATAATGGCAGAATTTTGAAAGTTCAAACTTTTAAACGTTTTTCCTCTACTGACCTTAACCCGTTGAAATAAATTTAGCTTGCCACTGTTTACATACGCTGAGTTCAGCGCCTGCTGTCTGCCTCTACCGTAGAATATTCCAGAATGCGCTCAGTTCGGTGCCTGTTTGTTTACATCAAGTGTTCAGGAATTTTCTTATTCTAGACAATTCCACCAGGCTATATAAGACCTATGAAAGCAGGTCAAACGGAGAGAACAGAGAACGGAGAGACGGAGAGAACAGAGAACAGAGAACGGAGAGAGGAGAGAACAGAGAACGGAGAAAGGAGAATTATTGAGAGCTTGGATGCTTTTGCTGTGTATTACTTCAGTAGGCCCTTTGTGCTGAATTTTGGTGTCTTTATAGCCTCTGGCTTTGTTATATCCTATCTCCACCGAGCACTTGTTCAGTCCGAGCTTGTATATTTGATTCGTGCTCTTGTGTACACAGTGCTTATTAGTACACGGACCCTGTCTGTGGAATTTTGTGTATATTTCGTCATACACTCAGTTATACTGTGGATTTTCCCTCTTGTGAATTTGCCTCTGAGCATTTATGCCTGTGTGATATATATATATTGTGGAATATATGCGTCCGTTTGGACTTGACACCGTAAGTACTTTAGTATTTGTATAGATACTGCTATCCTCTCTTGTTAAACTTAAGTACTTTAGTATTTGTATAAGTCTTATTATCTGTTCTTGTTAAGCTAATAAATTGTTGTAAAATAAAATCTGCTGTTTTTGGTTACTTTTTGTGGGGCTAAACTGTCGTGTATTTCGAACAAGCCATCTCTTATAATACAGACAGTTTCGGCCGTAACACTCACCCTATAACTAATGACTAGTATTAAAGATATACACGTATGTAACAAACCTAGTACGCCAGAATTGTTGAGTACGACGTTAAACCCCAAGCACTCACTAGTACGCCAGCTATGTGATCGCTTTGTACTTGGATAGGGGTTGTTTTTATCTACAGATTTATCCCCACTTTGATTTCATTGTATTTATTTATCTCTTTATTTGACGCAAGATCATCCACAGGTTGTTGGAAAACCTTGCCACGTACGGACGGAGAGAAAGCCAGCAAGAGCCAGACATGAAACTCACAGCGACCGCATTGGTGGGAGACTGTTGGGTCACTGTGCCGTGCTGGCGTGCTAACTCCTCGGTCACGGTGGTACCGGTATCACTGTATGTATGAAGTAACACTTACTGCGTAAAGCCCCGTTCTTACTTAGCTGTGCCGAACCCTTAAAACAAATTCCTTATTGCATCGTGTTGAAAGAGGTGAATTCGACAGAGGGCTGACGTCATGTTTACGACAATCTTTGAAATGATAACTATCTCCACGCTCCGTATATGACAGGCTTACGAATAAATATGAATGCGTTACAACACTATCCTTTGTAAATTCGTTTCCATTTGCAAGTATTTCGTCTCTATTCTGCCTGTATCGGCTGATTTTGACATCGCAATGCTCCTGTATGATGTATGTATGATGTTGTACTGCCCGTACCATGCTCCTCAGTGGTTTGAGAGTAAACAAAGAAAATGAAATGTAAAAAATTTTTAAGTAGTGTTTAATGCTCAGCAAGTGCTGCACTCGAGCAGGCGACGCCATTGGTCAAAGCCCCCTGCTCTAATGAGATTTATTATGATTATGGCGACTTAATCTATTAAACTACAAATAGTTTTTTTCCTTATGAAATGAATTTTTATTTGAATTGAAGGTAAAGAACTGCAAGCGATGGCTGGCGTGCCTGGCCCCTATTGAGGCGGAAAACGCCAGTGCAAATCCCCCTCCCCCCTCGCCCCTCCCCGAAAGAATGAACAATAAGGTTCAAGCTGTTCTAATCAGACGCTTTATCCTTGTTGGCAACACTCGTGTCTGAAACTAGACAGACACACCACGGTTTCATGCTGACATGATGATTAATGACTTGTTATATAAGCGAGTTTTTAAAGTTTTAAAGTCGGTTAGGCATGAGAGAGTAAACCTCAGTCAACGAGAATCAGAATAGTAACAACACAGTTCAGTCACGATGTGGGCCGCTTTAGTAGTAACTAGACGGATCATTGGCACTGCGTCGTTTAATTTCACCGCAGTTTATGCTGTGATACTGACAATGGAGAACAAGTCCCTCCTAAACAAGCAAATTCATAAATTTTGCAGACTTCCAAAAAGCTGTAATTTCCCCATTTCTGTTTTTCGTTTTTGTTTTGTTTTTGGAGCCCTGTTTTTTATGGCCTGTTTTTTTTTGTTTTTTTTTTGTAAAAAAAAATCCACTCCCATCCAATTGCTCTGGATAATTAGACGAACAGCATAGGGAATAAAATCAGAATAGCGACGATGACAAATGATCACACGTAACCGATCAAATATGAACTCTTGTCAGTTTACCCCAGTTAGAGTTTTATTCTAACTGTTAATGAAAATGCCTGAAAAGTAGCAAATTTCGCTCCCCATAGCACCATGGCTTACGCAAAATTGGATAGAAAATATGCAATGATGTTAATTGCAATATTTTAAACGTCAATGGTCTAGAATTACTCAAAATGCTGTGTCCTCGCCACATTCAACACAAGGTGCCATATGGATGGATGTTGATGCTGTTAGGTTTCTAACTTTCTATTCTATCTATTTGCTAGTTGAATAACCTCATGCCTCAGAATGTTCCACCCATACGTTTATATTATGGCGGTCACGTTCGTGTATAATGAAAACCAGTGCTCTGGGAAAACCACAAAATGTGGCATGATTTACGTGCGATAAGTCTTCGTTTCTGTCTAGAGGATACCACTCACAACTACGCTATGTAGCTGACCACAGACCCCCATTACTTTTCCTTAAGTGACAATGTTAACGTTTAGCGTTGTAGCTTAGTCCCAAACATTCCGCAGCCAATAAGTTTGGTGCATACCTGGCCCAGCCTGTGAGAAAGAAGCCATTAAAATCTTGACATAGGTTGACCGTCAAAATCTGGACCTTTCTATGTCGGCAGCTGGGAGGGGTGCCATGCACCTGTACACCAAAAGCGGCAGGCTGGCAGCAAAAAAAAAAAGACTTAACACCGTAAAATACACAGAATTACATTCTCCCGACAAACGGAAGTTCCAATGGGGGTCTGTGTCCAGCTGTATTGTGGCCCCATGCCGGAAATAGGGATCGGCCTAAAAAATTCGGCATGATCTCCGGTCGGCCGATCTGCCTATCCGGTCTAAGCATTGTGGCCAAACGGCAATGGCCTTCGACTCAAAACTAATACAGATCGAATGATTTTGTCTTGTAAAATACTCTGTGGATATACAAGTATACACTCACACAGTCCACCCCTGACCCACTCATCAAGATTTAACTTCCGTGCACGAACACCGCCCAAACTCGATTGACCAGTTCTCAACTGTTCGTGTGTAAAAACAGGTTATACGACAGTATAAAAGGTTGACCGCAAAATATCCGAAAACGGACACCACGTTGACAGTCTCTCTCTATTCAGTGGTGTATAAGATGTTAAAGGTTAAAGCAGTATTTGCCGTCTTGAATCCTACCATGGATAACTTCCTTGACTAATTAAAATGGTTGAGAACATACACCGGTTGATCACATGCACCTGTTGACGTTACCAAATGCTATCCTATATTTTTTCTCTCACTTTGTATAATTCTTCTTCGATCACTACTAAATATAAATTATTGATTGTCTCACATGTAAAAATAAAAGTATAAAATCCAAACGTTGATTAATGATCATCAATTGATCAGGCTTGCAAATTCGGACAAATTTATAAGTGAAAGCAATCTAAATGGTTCTTAAAGCTTTCAAATGAGGAGTATAAATGCCCAAGGCTTAAAAAGCTAATAATACAGAAGCATTTTGGGAGCAATCTTGTAAATGCATTGCACATTTATGCACACTATTCAGCTCATGATTTTTCTAAGGTGACGTGGAATGGGAATCAGGGCAACTGCACTCTAACACAAAGCAAAACTTTCCTGACATTCAAGGACACTAATTTCTACCTAATAGTTGGTGTCACCATTGATGGCACTGGTTTAGTGCATTAACTGTCTGGCTGCTAACTGTCAGAATACTGAGTGTTGATTGTGTGACTTTTAAAGCCAGTTTATCTTCCAAACATGTCCACTGAAAACTGTCTTTTGTAACACCTTAGAATGTGTATGTTATATTAATTCACGGTACAAAAGCTATCTTTCATGTGTCTTTTTAAAGATTCATGGATTTATCATCTTTTGAGTCCATATGCATTGCTTTTTCAGTTAAAAGAAAGTCTGGGAAAACAGAGGTCACTGGTTAGTTTTCGCCGACATTTTATTTTTCCCATTTGTCACTCTTCATTAAATGTACGGGTTACTCTAACATTGTTTTGGCAGAATTTGAAGCATAAAGAGAATAGTTTATCCTATTGAAAAGTGTGAAATGTTGGTTTCTGTAAAATATGAGAGGATCCTCCGTGGCTCAGTTGGCTAGTGCGCTAGCGCTGCGTAATGACCCAGAAGGCTCTAACCAATACGGTCGCTGTGAGTTCGAGTCCAGCTTATGCTTGCTTCCTCTACGGCCGTAAGTGGGAAGGTCGAATACATATTATCTGTCCTGCCAGCTGCATGAGATGCGTGAGATCAAATGAGATTGCAGTATCAAAATATCTGCCTTTTCCCCACAGGTGGTCTGGACAGACAGCTAAAACTATATGACTAGAGGCAAAATAATGTGCATGCAGGCACATGAGATGCGTGAGATCAAATGAGATTGCAGAATCAAAATATCTGCCTTTTCCCCACAGATGATCTGGATAGACAGCTAAAACTATATGACTAGAGGCAAAATAATGTGCATGCAGGCAACTTGCCAGCGAGGCAGGGCTCTAGATAGCGTGCTTGTTTGCTATTGTCTTCCAAAATATGTATCACTTCTGAAAATCTTGTGTATGTATACGCATCAAAACACAAAAACTCATCAGGCAAAAAAATACCTGGAGCCCTGGTTTAGTTAAGGTTTAGTTAATTAAATGCAAAAATACTTAAATGCTCTGTTGTCAAATATGTTACCCAAAGCATGTAACAGATAGCATATATGAATATTTCTTTTGCAGTTGTGGTGCATTTGCTTTAAAAGACTTCTTTGTCTTTAATATTGCCCTTTCAGTATTGATGCGTCAAACATATATTATCGATTTAGACACATGGTCAATGATACGAGCATCAGGAGCCCAGCTTGCAATTGCAAGATGAAGAAAGTGTATTTCAAGAACAACATAAAGCTATGCCTGTTTACCACTAGAGATATACCCTCGGGAGAAAAGCATGCCGATGATTACGGTGATGAAAGCAATTTGTTGGGGAGAAAAGAGGTTTGTTACATTTTTATATCTTTTTTGAGAAAGAGTGAGTGAGTGAGCGCTTGGGGTTTAACGTCTTACTTATCAATTTTTCATATCCAAGCATATGAAAGTGACCTTTGAAAACATCTACAGACCAGAAATTCTGCGATTCCTGTCTGGATGTAGAGGGGGTTGAAGTTTCTGTAGACTTGAAAGGTGATGCCAACTTCTCTATAAAGCGATCAGAATTTCTGAATGTACGGTTTTGCTTCAATGGCTATTGAATGGGTGAGTGCATAGAGTTTAACGTCGTACTTAACAATTTTTCAGTCATATGATGACGAAGGAATCATTAGAGTGTATGTAATGTGCCTCCTTGTCGCAGGACGGATTTCCACCGCTCTTTTATCTAGTGCTGCTTCACTGAGACGACTTACCGAAGGCAAGTAAGCCGCCCCGCCTGAGCCATTATACTGATACAGCACTATCCCCTTCATGCTGAACGCTAAGCGAGGAAGTTACAATTTCCTCTTTTTTTCCTCTTGTTTTTTGGGTTTTTTTTGAGAAAGAAAGGAATGTCTCTTTGACACAAACGGCTATAATTTTCCGCAAAAACTGTCCTTGAGTAGGGTAAAGTGCACGCAGAAGTAAACTAAATATTCGCTAGGGCATCTTATCAACTCAAGTAGCAATTAAAGTGGTTCATGTAATGAAAGGCATGTAATGTAAGGCATGTAAGGCATCTTTAAATTAATAGAGAAATAATTACACAAAGGATTTTTAATTAATTCATTCATTGAAATCCAACTGTTGATTTACATTGGTTGGTTGCAAATGATGCTGAAAACTATACTCTTTGGGTATATAAAGTCATTGAATGTCTTATAAAAACAGATGGCAAATTGTGAATTGATCACATGAAGAAGTTCTGTAAACCCTTGACAATTTTAAGTTCTGAAATGCTTTATGAAGGTAGTTTATAATGATCAGTTTTTAAAAAATCCTGTGGTGGGTTGGACAGCGTGCCAGGGAAGCAAAATGACTCAGAAGCCTCCCACCAATATTGGCTATAAGTTCAAGTCCAGCTCATGCTGGCTTCCTCGCTGACCGTATATTAAAAGGTCTACCAGCAACCTGAGGAAGAACGTGGGTTTCTCCCGGGGTCTGCCCGGTTTCGTCCCACCAAAATGCTGACCGCTTCGTGTAAGTGAAGCATTCTTGAGTACCGCATCAAACACCAATCAAAAAAATAAAGAAATAATTTCTACCCTACCCTCCCACCTTCAGTGGTTCATTTTAGTGTTTTTGCCTTAGACGAAAAACCATCTGTATTTGACCTTGGTCCCATTCCCCAAAACGTGATCAATAAAAGATGTTGTCAGTCAGAAATGCACATATCCATCTCTATACATGCATATAGCTGTTTTGTTTGGTTTTTTGGATAAAAATTGTTTCAGTCTTTCTTAATTATGTACCGTAATATACATTTGCTTCACACTTAATTCAGTGGTTAGAGTGCTTGCACAGTACAATCACTCAGGAGGCTCTCACCAGTGCTGTTGTTCACGCTGAATTCCTCTCCAGTTCGAGATGGAATGGTTTACCAGCAACCTGTGGATGGATGTGGGTTTCCCCCTGGCTCTGTTCGATTTCCTTCCTCTATAATGCTGGTCATCGTTGTATTAGTGAAATAATGTACACGGTACAGCGTAAATCTCAAAGCAAGCAAATAAACAAATAAATAACATTGATTGATAGTTCATGTCGTACTGATAACGGTTTTATGTAATTATATAAATTTTAAATATAAGTGTGTGTTTCTTGTGTCAAAAACATTTTATGAATTATTTGCCTTTTTCAGATAAAAGAGAGCTTGTGGAGTATATGGTTGGAGGACAAACACAAGATGACCTGCACGTGCCATCAACTGAGAACCCATATTATAAATGAACAAAAAGAGGTGTGTGCAGATGAACTTAATTCACATCTGAACTGCCTAATTCTTGTGTTTATGTCTGTTTGGTATTGGACATAAAATAATACTTGTACAGATCGGGGTGAAATTTCGGTAATATGTGAATTGCTTTATACTTCACTGTCATTCTGACCTTCACCCTTGTGAGTTAGCCGGAAGCTGTTAATGTATATTCACATATGTTTCTAGAGGGTAGATTTGTTTCAGACAACTGTTGGGTAACATACACATATACTGTTGTTCTAATGTCCGTGTATCTGTACCTAGCTACATGACTGATTCCTTGTTCCTAAAATAAGACATAGATTTAGCGGCGACGAGCTATAGGAAAGTTTGATGTGGCATGGCTAAACCAGCTGTAAGTTATTAACGTATATTCATATATGTTTCTGAAAGGTAGATATTTTGTTGGGTATAATATACTGTTGCCTTAAGGTCAGTGTATCTGTGCTTAGTTATATGACTGATTCATTCCTCCTGAAATAAAGCGTAGATCTTGGTGAGAGATGTACAGGTGTACAATGGTCACACCATAATGGTTTTTTGTTGTTAAGTTTTGCATAGACGGGAGTATGTCAGTGTTTATCGGAGATAGAGTAAACTTTGCAGAGACAAGGTTGAAATTGGGTAATTATGGGGAATTGTTTTATTTTTCACTGTCACTCTGACCTTTGTCCCTTGTGGGGTTTCTGGTCTTAAATGCGGGTAAATTTGCTGTTAATGTATATTCATACATGTTTCTGGAGAGTAAATTTTTGTCTTAAAAACGACAACGGGTCAGTGTAGGGTAACATGCATATACTGTTGTCTTAAGGTTCTCAAAAGAGGAGACCTTCGCTTTCTTTTTGATAAGTTTATCACCATAACAAGAGGGTGTAATATGTGTTTTTGCAGACAAGGATTGAAGCTTTGTCAATGTTGTATTGTACACAAAGTAACATCAGACAAAACATGTACAAAGTTGAAATCTGGGTAATTTCTGGAATTTTTTCACACAAAGCAATTGTTGGGTAACATATAATGTTGCCTTAAGGTCAGTGCTATGTATTTTACATTATGCCTTTTAATTTTTTTGTTGTTGTTGTAGAAGATTTAGTTTTCTTTTGTGTGTTCTGTCGTGCTGTAATGGTGTATTATTGCCGGATTTGTTTATAAGTTGTCTGAAAAAGACCGCTTTACATGTTCATATCTTTAAATTTAATAAAATCTGTGTAATGCTGGACCATTCATGAATTTAAAGTTGTTGTTTCTCAGAGGAGTATATGATCTAAAATAATCGCTAATAAATAAAAGGTTAAGCATGGAATAAAAGATCATGCCAAGAAGTGATATAATATCACACTTCTGGAATTGAAATATAATTATTTCTGCCCAGCAGGTGTCGGCGGATTGGGTTAACGTTCACTGGGTTTCCGTTGGGGGACATGTAACTGAATGTGTTGTTAAGGATAGAGAATTATGTGTATTCTTAGCGCATAGGTTTTAAGGGTCATGACTTCATGGTTCAAGGTATGGGCGTGGTGACCACTGGCGATAGTCTATTGATGTCCAAACCAAATGATGCGCGCTAAACGTGTAGCACAGATATTGTCAGATAAGTGGTCGGCTGCGATACAAGATGTTTCATTAACTGAAAAACTGGACTGTCTGCAACACTCTCTAACCTTGAAAATGCCTCACATTAAACAAGCATCGGGATCACAAAGCCGTATTATATTTAACTTAGACTTAGTCCTGAAATCTAAACAGTTTACTGCAGTAAATTTGTGATTTAAATGTGTTGACAAAATTAAAGATTTCTGACTTGAGACATCTTCGCGTTCTCGAGGGCAGAGCCCGAAAGCATGGCCAATCTACAGAATCCTCTACAAAGTCTCCCTCCTTGTGGTGGCCTGTATCGACTTTGTCTTTCCTAAGCTCATCAACGGCCCGCCTTAGGACATGTATCAACATTCTTTGTACACTTCGGTGTAACCGATAAGCACCTACTGGGATGACGTTTGGGACAGCGACCATGATTACCACTTAAGTTCAGTCACATATATTTCAGTGTTGACGAAAGGTAGAATCTTGGAATACATATACGTAGCAACCCTTCAGTCACATATACTTCAGTGTTGACCAAAGGTATAACTTTTGATGAATGTATGAATGTGTCATGAAAATATGATAAATAAATATTATGAGATATATAAATGATTAATATTTTGTATATGTTTATCTTGTTAAACTTAGGATTAAGTTGGTTTTATTTGTTACACAGATAAGATGAATATTTTTTCGTGTTTTAAAATATGTGATGGGGTATAAAATAATGTGACATTAATTCTTTTTTCAAACATGAACTAAGTTAATGACCTTGGAATATTTGTACGCATGTACAATGGTCCGATATAGAAAAAGTTACATTATAAACCAAATTTATTTGAAATTCCAATGCGCCAATGCCAAAATAAATATATTGTTGTAACCATATTACATATATATAATATCTTAACTGTAATTCACAGTAAAATGTCTTATACATGCTGTCAACTGCTGCCCGATATGAATGATCAATGTTGTTTTTTTAACCATGTTTTTTTAACCATAACCGTCACAGTAGCACTGAACGGAGGTGGGGAGAGCTTCTGGCGGCTATAGCTGTGATTGTGAAGCCTCAGCTTTACCTACGACAAATGTAAACATGTCTGGTGACTGTATTTTTAAGAATCATGATCTAAGGAATCTCTTTGTGAGAGGTCCTATGTATAAAGAAAAGAGAAATGTCAACATTCGATCTAACAAAAAAAATATCACCTCGACGCTTGAGGAGTATGTTAAAAAATGGTCAAAACGGGAGAAAGTGGATTCTTTGGTACTTAACCATTGGCTTGACATGGTCAAAAAGAAGGTTAGTTTAACTATACACCGTATAGACTTTGATGCTCTACCTAAAGTTAAACAGGTTTTTAAGGATCCCACTGTGCAAGAAACACTCGCTACCTTCATAGTAAATTTGTCATCACTGTAGCAGACAAGGCTCCTAATAATGTCATCTTTATTTGCAAGAATTATTATTATGAAGTTCTTGTTCAAGAGCTATGTGCATCTACAACAACATCCACGTATTCGGCTACTACATGTACTCTGGAGGAACTATTTAAAAAAAACACAAAACCTTTCTTAAAGAAAGGTGCCTAAATATACCTACCCGTCATACACAGGTACCACAACTTTACTGGATTCCTAAAGTGCATAAATCCCCATACAGGAGAGCTTTACAAGAAGTAAAGTCATTTTGGAATAAGTATTGTTTTGCCATAACAAAAAATCCAGGTGTCAACTGCATGTGGATTCTTAACAACTCTAAACTCGTAAGCATATACCGTGCAAAGACGTATCCACCTGGGATTTGTCTACACTCTATACTAAAATTCCTCACAAAGATCTTATTGAAAGAATATCATCGTTAATTGTGTCGGTATTTACTAAAACAGGTCACCGTTACATTAACGTCAGAAGCAATAAGGCTTTCTTTAGTTCTACTATTTATAAAGGATACCACTCATGGCAGGTTACATTGTTTATTGAATTACTTGAATTTCTCATTAACAACATCTATGTGAAATCCGGGGATACCATTTACCAAAAGTCCAAAGGTATTCCAGTGGGCACCAATTGTGCGACTCTTTTGGCAGACATATACCTGTTTTCATAAGAATACGACTATATGCAGAAATTACTTAAAAGTAATATCTTTAAAGTTCGATCCTTTTCATTTACCAAGCGGTATATTGTTGATCTACTGGCGTTAAATAACCCGCACATTGCTGAGGCGGTGAAGGAAATCTATTCGCCTTCATTGGATTTAAAGGAGACAACAGATAGTCCTGATGGTACATCTTATTTGGATCTATATCTGTACAAAGACTAACATGGTCTCCTTTCACCCCGCCTTTACGACAAAATTTTGTCAGATCTTGCCTAAATTGTGGTGACTTTAATCTGCGTCACAAGTTGTTAGTTCAAAAACTACTTTGTCAAGGATACTCCATCAAACGCCTTCATTCTAAGTTTCTCAAATTTTACAATGAGTATAACATTCTCGTTGGCAGGTATGGACAGGGCCTTCAGAATCTCTACGATCTGCATTGTGATCAACCACATACACGGCGCTGTTATCCTTAATTACATATCTATCGCGTACTTGGTATTTAATAACATAGATGGCGCAGCTCACCGAGTGTAACCGTCTATTTAGTAGAGAGCCATTATACAGACCAGCATGTCAAGTGTAACATCATAGATGGCGCCTCTTGTAGTATGAGATCCTTACATATTTACGTGAAAGACGTAATCGTCCGTTACTTTTGAATCAGAATCTGTTGGGTTAAGGTCTGTAACGCTCGTCATTTTCGAACTGTATCTAATACCGCTTAACCTGAGGCTAGGTTCCTATGCTCATTACATCTGTGTGAAACCTTTATGAACAGTTGCAATTAAAGGGCGAATGAGGTGCGTTGCTTAATTGTTATCGGACCTGGAACCCATTCGTGGTCTACGAATTTGAGCTTTGATATTGAATTCATGCCTAGAATATCCACTGTCTGCCCGGCATCATTGAAAACTGATAACCGCTTCTCTCTTGTGTGTAATCGGCTTCATTTCCTATTTGTATCATTTCTTACATATCTTTGTCTTTGGGAACCAGTGTTAAACGTTTTGGAAATGAATCATGCGATTATCGACTTGGAACGCCCTTTACGGACTATGAATGGTATACGAATGTCGAACATGACGCTTATATTCAATACTTGTTGCTCATGTGACAACAATGATCAATGTTAAGCTTCCAATCTTTGTAGCCCACGATGCTAACGCGGTTGCCAAAATTTCTAGCCCATGATATTAAGGCGGTTGCCAAACTTTATAGCTTACGATAAGAGCACTGTTGCCAAAGTTTGTAGCATAAGATGTTAACACTTCGCAGACTATGCTATTAACGAGGTTGAAAACTGTTTAGCACATGAAGTTAACACGGTTACCAAACTTCGCAAATTAGGCTGTTAACGCGGTTGTCAAACTGTGTACGTCATGATATCAACGCTTTTGTCAAACTTGTAGCTCAGGATGTTGACGAGGTTACCAAGCTTTGTAGCCTAGTATGTTCAAGCAGTTGCCATTCTTTTCAGCTCAGAATATTAACGCTTTTGTCAAACTATGTAGTCCAGGATGTTGACGCCGTTGCCAAACTTTGAAGTCCATTATGCTAATGCGCTTCCGAAACTTGTAGGATAGTCGGAAACCACCCTTTATGTTTCAGTCGAGTACGACATGTATAGGTTTCCAGCGTTCAGCTTGATAAGCCGAACAATAACTACAGCATTGAACAGAAATGGCATGGGTTCATGTATGCAGTAGTATAGCGTCAATAAGGCGCTCCCACCATACTGTTGGCCGCCATCGTATAAGTGAAACAATCATGAGTACAGCGTAAAACAGCAATCAAATTAATAAATCAGGCAGTACAGCTTTCCGGGGGAGGGGGTGAGAGGGTGTAGATTGTATGGAGTTAATTCATTCTGCATAGAATGCCAGCTGTGCTACACGTAAAAGTTACATGCAAATAAACTGTGTCGTATTTTTCGTGACACGTTAATAAACAATGCATGGGGAGCTTTTGTCAAAAACCTGACAAGTGCCTCTTTATACGATCTTCCTAGCCGTGTACTCGGGCATACGTGACAAATTGAATGCTTGGGATTAACGCCGTTAATGCCAACTGTGAGTCCGGCCAACGTGAAAAATTTCTTGTCATTTAACGGGTTTAACAACACGTTTTATATACCGGGCACTTCCTTTATATTAAGAATTTTAGAATATTAACGCTTTTGTCAAACTATGTAGTCCAGGATGTTGACGCCGTTGCCAAACTTTGAAGTCCATTATGCTAATGCGCTTCCAAAACTTGTAGGATAGTCGGAAACCACCCTTTATGTTTTAGCCTCTTTATACGATCTTCCTAGCCGTGTACTCGGGCATACGTGACAAATTGAATGCTTTTGATTAACGCCGTTAATGCCAGCTATGAGTCCGGCCAACGTGAAAATTTTTTGTCATTTAACGGGTTTAACAACACGTTTTATATACCGGGCACTTCCTATTGTACACGCTCTACCCACCTTCCCTGGATTTAAAGGATACCACAGACTCTCTAGATGGTACATCTTATCTAGACTTATATTTGTACATAGACCAAAAAGGTTTCCTCTCTTCCAGACTGTACGACAAGATGGATAGTTACAACTTTGACCTTGTAAATTGTCCTTACTTGGACAGCAACATTTTCTAGATCCTACATATTGTGTGAGGATTTCAATCAACGTTCAATCAAAGTTATTATTGCGACACCTAGTATCCAGGGCACTCCTTCAAACGCTTTCACCCCAAATTTCTTAAGTTTTACTATGAGTAAAATTCTCTTGCAAGTAAATATGTACAGAGCGCCCAGAAACTTTTGCGTTCTGCTTCGTGATTGTGTCTAATTCCGCTTACCCGGGAATAGGGACTTAAATACCCATGGTGTTGAATGAGATTGCCACTTTGGATATATGAACAGCTACAATCAAAGCTTAGCTGAGATGCATATTTTATTATTGACAACTTATATTCTAGAACGGTACACGATTTGAATACTGATTTCACTCAGTCGCTCATAGCATACCTTTGCGTATTTCCTACATCACTGGGAAGTGTTAATCTGATTCCGTCCTATTTTCGTACTTTATATACTTCCTTAGTTCTTTGGTGGTTTGTGTTAAACGTCGTGTTGGGAATTGGTCTTGCGATTATTGACCCGGAACATCCTGATTGGTTGACAGCTGGTATACGAATGTCTATTTCGACGCATATATTCTCACATGTACACCTGGTCCCTTGATATTTTATTAATGTCATTGTATATTAAATGTGACAACAACACAGCATTTTGAGTCATTCCTCTCCAGTGACGACTATTTATGCTGTAAGTACCACCGCTCATATGCAACAACTGCAAGCCCAGCCTAATTTTCGTGCACACCAAAAAAGCCTTTGAGTTTGCATGGGAAGGGAATATCATTGTTTTTCAGTTGTGCTGAATTTCTTAAAAGAAATAAAAGCTCTTGGCGGAAAAAGAATAACACTCTGACCCTGAAGTTCAGTTTACTTATTTATTTATTTCATTACGCCGTACTCAAGAATATTTCACTTATACGACGGCGGTCTGTATTATGGTGGGTGGAAACAGGGCTGAGCCCAGGGGAAACCCACGACCATCCGCAGGTCCCTGAAGTTCAAGTATTTGATAATGATAATGTGCACTCTCAAGTATTTAGCAAAGTAGGCAGGTCAGCTTTGAGGAAAAATGTGAAGTGCACCGTTGGCAAACATCAATATTTACACGTTTATTTGGCTAGATACATATATAATCCCGATGGTGACCAAATAAAGGTCGATACATTGATGTTTTCCAACGTTGCATTCTAAGTCCTTTCTCGGGGTGACCTGCGTTCTTCACTATGTGAAGTTAATCCGTTGAGCTAATGAATTCTGGCATATAGCACACTAATAAATAAATAACTCTGAGACTGGTTATCATCCACCCCACCCCACCCCACCCCAACAGCTTTCTCCACCACCATCATCAAAGATTTATATGTTATAACCTATCCTAAATTACATTTGACGGGAAAATCACGAAACCGTTTCATGCATCGTTCAAGCTATACGCAAATTACAAAGGTTGTAAAAGATGTTCATGGACATGATGCTACACCATACCTCTGAGTTTGTCTGTTCAAATGTCTTAACAGCTTCCTGTCAGGCAAAGGTAAGTTTTATTTCTTGTCCAAGATCTGATAGAGGTCATATCTATCCGATATGCAGACAACAGTACAAAGAAAACCTGTGTCGGAAAATGTCGCTGATCCAGTTAAGACTTATCTGTGGAAGTGACCTCTTTGTGGGAAGACACCCACCACCCCATTTATGTGGCGGAATATTCCACAGTCACTATGCTCTGAACCTTTATGTGACAATTTGTCGATTTTTTTTGTAAAATAATATTTTATCACCAAATGCACAATATAGGTTTTCCTAGTGCTCCTCACTATTAATATTATGTCATACGTCTAGCTTTTTCAAGTCATGTATTATGGGTAAAACTTTAAGGTGTTGGCAACTGTAGAAGAGGAAATATCTCTTAATAAATGCACATTAATAGATACTTGTGAGATGAGAAAGGGCTTAAGTCCTTCACGAAAAAATCTGTTTAAATTCAATATTACTCAAAAGACTACTTGTTCAAAGTGATGATGGTACGAAAATGTCCAAACATTCTTTTCTGACCATGCCTTTGCTGCTCAAACACGTGCTCACATCATTAGTTCGTGTACTTTGTCTTGGTCCTCATTACCCTTTTGTTGTGGGTCCATACCTCAAGCGCACGCTTTGCGTCTTGCTAAATGGTTCTTCATATCTTAGTGTAATTGACAATATTTCTGTATTTGCTATTCTGCCTGCCTCGATACACTTTAGAAACCGCTTTTTCCCCATTTAGTTATATCTGACCTTCTATCGAATTAATATTTAAAATAATTTCATGTTGATTTTGTTCACCAACATCGGATTTCCAAATTTAATGATACATAACGTTTTTCTTTGTATCTGTAATTCTTGATGTGACAGTTTGTTGTGGGTTATCCTCAGTAAAAAGAACATCGCTAAGGTGCGCTAAGGGTAAGAGCGGCCTCCTCAGGACTGGTTGGCTCGGTATCAGTATAATGTGACTGGGTTGGGTGTCATGTCTGGTGTCATCAGCATAATACTTTAGTGGCGGCAGCACCTCCACAGGAAGACACAGGATATCTACACACACCTAATGACTCCCCGTCCTCGAATGACTAGAAAAAATTAAGTACGACGTGAAACCCAAAGAATACATACATACATATTCAATAGGAGAAAAACAAAAAGAACTATAAAGAATTTATGTTAATTAAATTATCCATGTCTATTTATACGGCAAGCTTGACAATCGTGTACCATTTGTAGAATATGCAAGAAGCGGAGTTCCTCACCGATAATGGCAGAATTCATTACCAAAAACATAGTTTGACACCAGTTAGTCAATAACGTTGTTTAACATCTGGTACAGGAACAGCTATCAGTTTCAAGACATATGTAAATGTCAAACCCGTGTAGACCGTGAATAATGACAAGGTCGCAACGTGAGGAAATTCAACTATATAAATGAGTGAGCAAGTGTTTGGGTTTAACGTCGCACTTTTCCATCATATGACAACGAAGGAATCCTTAGAGTGCATGTAATGTGCCCCCTTGTTGCAGGACGGAGTTTCCCCCGCTTTTTTATCTAGTTCTGCTCCACTGGAACGCCTTACCGAAGGCAGATAAGCCGCTCCACTCAAGCCGTAATACTGATACGGGACAACTAGTCGTTGCTTTATCATGCGTGACTCTACCGCTCCCGAAACTCTATAAAAGAGCACAAAGAGTAAAATGAGAGGAATCGCGTCAGCCTGATAGCCGGCAGATGGTCACACGCAGTTGGAAAAATACGGTCCCTTTTCAAATTACCTCAGACACAGATTTATTTCAGCTGTTTATGTAAAATAACGTAACGTTATGTAGTAACATTCTACTTCCCTGTTAGTTTTGCATTGTGCAAATATACATATTAAATAGAGATGACCAACATCGAGTGTGTCACGCAACACACTGACTGGTATGTTTACCTCCCCAAATAATATCATATTGATGCTGTTTATTTCCAAAAATAAAAGAATTTGAGTTTGTTAAATTTGCTTTTATGGTTTATATAAAGGCGAACTGTGGGAATTTCCTATAGTGATAAAAGTGTTATTATTTCGTACAGTTTATGGATATGGCTTTTGTTTTCAAATATTTGATGTTTTACGTTATGATCTGAAAAAAGATACATTTGTTTTATATCGTTCCAATCTGCGATCAGTAGTATGACATGATAATATATGTGCAGTAAACTTCTAGACTCCTACGTCACGCAACAATATTTATTTTTTTGATTGGTGTTTTACGCCGTACTCAAGAATATTTCACTTATACGACGGCGACCAGCATTATGGTGGGTGGAAACTGGGCAGAATCCGGGGGAAACCCACGAGCATCCGCAGGTTGTTAGCAGACCTTCCCACTTGCGGCCAGAAAGGAAGCCAGCATGAGCTGGACTTGAACTCACAGCGACTGCATTGGTGAGAGACTCCTGGGTCATTGGGCTGCGCTAGCGCGCTAACCAACTGAGCCACGCAACAATAAGACACGACGTCACACAAAAGTAGCTTTCACGTATCTAGATCAACTGCAATGGCTTCAGCTTATCGCTCATTGCTCTAATTGCAAGACCTTTGTAGAAGGAGTAAAAGAGAGCGGTAGGACAAAATATGCCGTTTTTACCCCTTTTTTCATATTTGGTTTAGAATATATACTAACATCTTCGTCTGCGTGTTCGTTGTGTTACTGGAAACCTCGAGGGATTTGACGAGGTACGAAACAAGGTTCAGACGGTTCATATTATAGTTATCCTTTCATTCGAATAAGATATACTTGCCAAACATATATCCGTATTACTGCATTATCAAAGCGTTGCAAAATCAAACCATTGTAATTTGATCATGCAACATACATGCTACATGTTCTGCTCCAATGGCCTACACGTCATACATGTGCATGTTTGCGACATGCAAACA
This sequence comes from Liolophura sinensis, assembly GCF_032854445.1. NCBI lineage: Eukaryota > Metazoa > Mollusca > Polyplacophora > Chitonida > Chitonidae > Liolophura > Liolophura sinensis. Next base: position 16,648,902 of record NC_088301.1, on the reverse strand, counting down.
GAACATCTTTTAATCTGGTGATACGCTGCATATTACATATTAGCATCTTGGCTAAAGGAGAGTTAGTGACATTTGTTCTCTAATGCACTGAACTCACGTGTTGCTGTTACACATGATAACAGCATTTTTTTTTCTCTAAAATTTACGCAGTTAATAAATCTGTGTGTGTGTGTATATATATTTATATATAGGCAGTTAGAATAAAACCCATGATTGACCTTTGAATGAGTAGTAAGTTCATGTGGTAAAACTGATTCTGTAGACCGAGAGACCTGAACATCGGACTTGTTCTTGATTGCAGGGGAAAAAACGCCAGATAGTTAAAGTGTTTTTAAACTTCATTTATACTTTTTGCATATAATACATCAATGAATAAAATAACATTTCGATGATCACAAAACCCGTACAAAAAGCATAAACATTGCCTTCAAACAAAAAGCTATATCTATGCAATAAGGTTTATTAAATGTGCACTTTGCCACGATTTGCTGGCACGTTGGATTGCCACGTTGGACATCTGAAGTGTTGCAATCAAGGCGCAACTGACATACATATTTTGTTACCGACAACTGATATTTTAGCATGGTACAAGATCTGAATGCTGATTTCACTCATTCGCCTAGAACATACCTTGCGTCTTTCTGACATCACTGAAAACTGTTGACTACTTCCATTTGTGTGATATCTTCCTATATTTGTACTTTATTTATACTTTATATACTTTCTTAGTTCTTGGTGATTTGTTGGTGGAACTGGCCATGTCCTTATTGACATGAAACGTCCTTACTGTTTGATGGCTGGTATACGTATGTCTGTTTGAACGCATAGACGCCTAACGTCACAATCGCCAAAAAAAGGAATGAGGCGACATTAGCAGAATATACATTGCTTTGAGATGATAACAGTCTAGGCTGTGTACGACGATATTCATTGTTAGCAGGAAATATCAGTGTCTGTGTGATATAAAATACGACAGTAGAATGTCTGCTTGCCCCACTCGCCCGTGTGTCATCCGGATGAAAATTAGAGAGGTGTCATTAGCTGACAGGCCTGGACGTGGAACGGCCTTTGGACAACGTGTCAGCCTGAGAATCACGCGGGAACTTGATACTACCAGGGAATGCTCAAATGCTTATTAACTACTGCTTATCCTTCCATGCCTAATGATACGATATATGACAAATGTAACGTCTGTTATTTTCCACTTCCCAAGACCACAAACACATTGTCACGTGTAAGGTCCCACCTGTGATATGAAATCTGAAGATTACATTTGCCATGAACGAAGTATTGATGCTAAAGTAAAGATTCAAAATGTGTAAAACTTTCGCAAAATATGTTCTGTTTGCAGACTGTTTTCCTCATACGTAACATTGCCTTGTATTTGGCTGTGCGAAGAATAAAATGTTTATCTGAGTTAGATACATTGTCCATTGTCCATCCTTGGTAGGGCTTCAGTATGAGTCAAATGTTCATATATCAAAGTGGAGACCTAATTCAACACGATGAATACTATGCTCCTCGCTGCGCGCTTACGCGGAATTAGACAAAATCATAAAGCAGGGCCTCCAGAACGTCGGTCCGTATTTACTCACACGAGAATTATACTTATTGTAAAAGTGGGAGCGAAGTTTTTGCAGTAAAAACTTGTGACGTTGATTGAAACGGTCACGTAACACGCAGAATGTAACAAATGCTACAAGGTGAAATATGTACAAGCCATATGCATGACCCTTCGGTATACTGCTGTCCAAAAACAGATAATTTACCAAATTTACAAAAAGTTAAAAAGTGCAACTATCCTTATTGTCGTAAAGTCTGCGAGAGAAAGAAACCGTTTTGGTCTTTATACAGATATAGGTCGAGATAAGATGTTCCATCTGAGGAGTCTGTAATTTCCCTTAGATCCAGCGTTTGTGCTTATAAATTCCGTATACATCATTTTATTGACCTGCAATTCAGTGATGAAATTCGCTTTGTTCGGAAACAAGTTAAGAGAAAAATGCATATTGGAGGATTCGGACCATGCAGGCTGTGAATACATTGATGCATATTACGGGGAATCAATGCACAGAATTTGGCCATCACTAACCACAAATGGGACACTTCAAAGTTATTTATCTATTTATGCGTAATTTATGCAATTTATTTTTGAATAATTCTAAACTAGTAATGTCTAATAAGTTGCTTTTAACATCACTGGATATTTTTTGTGTCTAATTCTGCCTAAGTCATGGTGCTAGAGGGCGTGTAAAGTTCTATTATTTACACATTTGCATGAGCAGTTAGAATAAAACCCTGTACGTGGTAAGAGACCGTATTTCACCGGTTACGTCTGACCCTTTGCTAGCTATCACACTGTCGACGCTGCTGTACTTTTACTCACTTTCGTGTACGTCATTAATTATATTATATAAACATCACAGTGTCACGCTAACCCGACGACTCGTGTCTCGTGGGTTATCAATTTCTCTTCTATGTTTTTGTTGGATACAACGTAAATTCAGCCGCTCCGGAAGTTTTCCAAAACTGTTGGATTCACTGACTACATTTAAATCTTTATATCCAGATACAGTTAAACCATTTTCAGGGTAGCGGAACACCTAGGGATCAGCGGTTTGGAGAATTTATATCCTCCGAACCACGTGTCACTATTAGTGGAAAATTATTCATTGGGTTCTAGAGCGTTTGGAAAATCCCACCATTCACTAAACCTGAGCACTGCCAGGCTGGGGAATATACATGTCTGTATGTGGAAACATAGATTTACCAAAATTTGGGGTTACACCAGCAGTCGGTACAGCTGGTAAAATTCTGTTGTTGACATCACTATATATATCTTAATAAATATCTAAGCCCTCATTCAACTCAAATGCCGTTGAAAGAGTTGAGATGAATGGAATCTTCGTCAATACTGGTTAGGGTATATAACTTTTAAATGTCGGCCCCAATGGCCCATTTAGTAGGGCGTCCACTTCGTGGGGTGGTAGATGCGGGGTCAATTCTGGTCACACTTAAGATCTTAAGAGGAAGTGGTAACATCCTTGCTTGACTTTCAGCATTAAGGGGATAGTGCAACGACTGGTTACAGTAGAATGGTTCGGGTGGGGCTGCTTACTTGCATTTGCTAAGTCGTCTCAGTGAAGCTGCACTATAGATAAAGGAGTGGTGGATATCTGTCCAGCAACAAGGAGGCACATTACACGTACATGCACTCTAAGGACTGCTTCGTCGTCACACGACTGAAAAATTGTTAAGTATCACGTTAAACCCTATGCACTCACCCATTCAATAGCCATTGAAGCTATCAAATAACTGAGTGTGTGACAAAACCGTACATTCAGAAATTCTGATCAGTTTATAGAGAAGTTGGCATCACCTTGCCGTGCCTTTCAAGTCTACAGAAACTTCAACCCCCTCTACATCCAGAAAGGAATCACAGAATTTCTGGTCTGTAGATGTTTTCAAAGGTCACTTACAGACGTGTCGGATATTCTCGGATCTCTTTGTGGTGAGTTTGGCTGTTTTTACTTTCGATCTGTTTTTTTGTTTGTTTTTTTTTGGGGGGGGGTGGGGGGGGGGGTTGGGGTTTTTTTTTTGTTACCCTCGAATCTGTGTGAAATTCAGACGTTTGTGGGCTTGTTTTTGTTATTTTGGGGGTTGGTTCTTTCCGTTTTCTTTTATAAATATGATTACCAAATCTCAATAACGAGTCCTCTCTTCTGGGCTGACAGTAATTCTTCGTATTCGAATATAGAGAAAATAAAGTACACAGGCTCACATTTTTTCTCACTTTTTTATAAAAAATCTTCATATCCATAAAATTAAATTTCAGCATACACACGTTTAAAATTTCCCATCTCTTGTAAATCAGGCCCCAGAATCACGACGCGATCTTAGACTTAATTCAAAATTTCAGATCATTTTAAATTTATTTCTGATTTAACAAGGTCAAAGTATAACTTGACAGGGTAAATTATGTTAGTTATTGTATCCCAGATTTCGGCAAAAATAACGGAAAGGAACATACTAAACTTAGTGATTAAAATGATGAACTAAGTGTAAGATCGCTTCGTGATCTCGAGGCGTGCATTCCACGCACAGGGTTGTGGTTAATTCCTGGGCGCTTGTCTCGTGACGCCTTTATCTCCGGTGGCTGATTTCGTGCAGCAAAAGTTAGGGATATCGTGCCCATACTGTATTTCTGTATTATTAGTGGTGTCCAGTTTTGTCTTTTTACTTCAACGTTTTGTTGGCCCTTATCCGTCCAAAAACTTATGAAAGGAAGGTTTCAAATGTCAGAAACACAGAACCCGGTCATGTGTCGCATTTATGTGGATCGATTTAATTGTATATCAGGATAGGCGGTCTGTTCTTTTCATCAGAACTAGTGTTCACAAGGTTTAGTTCGCCGCCCCAACTAAACACTATTCTTGACAAGATGTTTTCCGTACCAGGTGTTTAAATTTGTTAATCATTTGGGAAATCCGCTATGAAGAAGCATTACAGATGCTGTTGACACTTGTTAACTGAACACGAGGAGCTGATGTGATTTGGTCGTCGATCCTCGTGTTTAGCAGGAATGGATTTCATATGTTTTGTCCCGGAGGCCTAAACTTGATGTACATTCCCCGATGACTGACATGGAGAAGTACAATGTATATTGGATTTCAAGCCTGTCCAGTCATCCTGCATGGACAAAGAACAAGATAAATGATGCTCAAACGAAGTTATATATACCCGTACCTTCTCTCTTACTTATCTGCCAACATATCATCCTCAACCCTTCCTGGTGGTCATGTCCCACGCTCGTACATTCGAGTAACACGTGTGTTCCACACACGTTTTCATTAACGCCTTTGCAACATGTCCGGACGTTTGTCATAGACATGTCACTAGAATCAATCTACCGCTGGTCCCCGTTTCTAAGCTAGTATGAGAGATGAACTATTTTGTTATACTCAGTCCCAACGGGTGTACAGAGATATCTTATATATAAGGCGTATTCCCGCGGGCGTTTTTTTTTTTTTTTTTTTTAGGAAATATCATTTTGCTTCGAATGTGTGATGTTATGATATAATACTGGATCCATAAACGAAAACTCCAAAAAACAAACAAATGAATGACAAAAAAAAACGAACCATTTTGTGCAAAATATAGCAGCAGGGTCAAAAGACACAAATGTGTACAAGTGAATCAAAAATTAATTAGCGCAAGTTATAGTACAAACACCGTGAATTGCACAGATGCGCGAAATATTACACATACGTGAACAATTATACGACTCATTATTGTTTGCCTTACTTTACACGTGCTGATTACAGTTTTGACATAACCATTCATTGAGTACAATGACGTCAAACTTTCCATATTGGTTAAGTTCTTCCTTCGGAAACTGTAATTGTGATCTTGCATTCTGGTTTCTCAAGCCAGAGTGTGAACGTGTTTTCTGTCTGCTGTGTAACTGACGGGTTACACCACCGCTGTTCTGCTGGACGCATCTTTCCCCCTTGACAGATTGATGTCATTCCGTAAGCCTTTACATGTGAAATATTTTTCCAGGCTTTTAGTCGACGTGTTCGCATAGTTTTGTTTCGTAGGCTGTGTTTTTGTAAGCTTCAACATCAGAATAAGTAAAAAGAATACCGATAAAAAACACACTAATATATAGGCAGGGTAGTTCAGACTCTACACTGTCTTTATTTACTTTAACGAATGAACCATGCTGTTTCAGTGGTTAGATGTATTGACAATGTTTCAAGCAATTTTGTATGCAATACGTCTATCGATATGACTTAGACGTGCAAGCCCATGTCAAGTTGCGGAGCTATAGGAGGAGGTAAAGTACGGCTGACAAACATCGCGTTGATTGTTCAAGACTTCTTTTACCGTCTTGTTCCGTTTAATTGTAACTGATAAATGATGGACTTAAGAAGGCCGTTTTGGCTTCCATATTTCCCATTATTATCCCGAAAGGTCTCTTATTACCTTGGCCTAAATCGTTCCATGAAATGGAGTCGTCATTTGAACTAATTTATGTATGTGTATATATGTATTCGCGTGTGTGTGCGTGCGTATATGTATGTATGTATGTATGTATGTATGTAGGTATGTATGTATGTATGTATGAACGTAGCACAATCTGGATTGTGATTTGATCCTTTACATAACTTAGAATCAGACAAGAAGCACTTGATCGATGAACTCTCGTGTTCGGATCCACGCGTGCAGGTGATTGCCCAGGTGTCCAGTCTTTCAGACGACGCTCATCAGGTAACCGGAGAGAGTTTACGGCCCTTTCGCCTGTCTACTGAGGCGACTTATTAACTCTTGTCACTATTTAAGAGAAACTATCGCTTAAGTCACGTGTGAATATTGACACGGACTGATAGTGACATATATTACTGTATATAGAGGACTGCAGTATAGAGAGTATATGAGGACGAATGATATACCTACATTAACCTTTCGACCTAGATATTATACCAGTCTATAATTCCATCTGGATATCATGCCTACAGTATCGACTGTCTTCCATACATTATTAAAAACTGATCACGTGTTGCCAGCTTTTTTTACTGTGTATATAAATACTTCTTACATATTCCTTGGAGAAGGAAGTTTAGCTTACTGATATCGACTTTCAGTGCTTTTCTCACGACCGAAGCAGGCATGATACACAGCAGTCTGACTTAACGCTTAGATTAGACCTGGTCAACCTATAGGAACTGACAATGGATGCTGGACGCTGGTAAATGGTCCAGCCTGTACACCCACACAAGGAATACAGTCAACTTCTGCCTTCTAAATTTTCAATTATTTCCAGGCCATCAAGGAGTTCGATTTGGCGACGTATACTTCTGGAGGCTATAACTGTGATTGTGAATCCTCAGTTTTTACCTACGACAAATGTAAACATGTCCTGACTGGTGAACTTAATATTATTAAGAATCTTGATCTAAGGAATCTTTTTGTGAGGGGTCCTAAGTATAGAAAAAATAGTAATGTCAACATTCGATCAAACATAAAAATATCATCTCGGCACTTGAGGAGTATGTTAAAAAATGGTCAAAACGGGAGAAAGTGGATTTTTCGGTACTTAACGATTGGCTTGAGATTGTCAAAAAGAAAGTTAGTTTAACTATACACCGTCTAGACATTGATGCTCTACCTAAAGTTAAACAGGTTCTGAAGGATCCCACTGTGCAAGAAACACTCGCTGACCTTCATAGTAAATTTGTCATCACTGTAGCAGACAGGGCTCCTAATAATGTCATCTTTATTTGCAAGAATTATTATTATCAAGTTCTTGTTCAAGAGCTATGTGCATCTACAACAACATCCACGTATTCTGCTACTACATGTACTCTGGAGGACCTATTTAACAAACACAAAACCTTTCTTAAAGAAAGGCGCATAAATATACCTACCCGTCACACAGAAATACCACAACTTTACTGGATTCCTAAAATGCATAAATCCCCATACAAGGCTCGATTTATTACAGGTTCAAGATGCTGTCCCACCAAACTCTTGTCAACCCTACTTACAAAAGCGTTACAAAAAGTAAAGTCATTTTGGAATAAGTATTGTTGTGTCATGACAAAAAAATTCAGGTGTCAACTGCATGTGGATTCTTAACAACTCCAAACGTCTTACAGAAGAACTCGATGCTCATATGCATATACCGTACAAAGACGTATCCACATGGGATTTCTCTACTCTCTATACTACGATTCCTCACAAAGATCTTATTGAAAGAATATCGCCGTTAATTGTCTCGGTGTTTACTAAAACTGGTCACCGTTACATTAACGTCAGAAGCAATAAGGCTTTCTTTAGTTCTACTCTTTATAAAGGTTATCACTCATGGGATGTTACATTATTTATTGAATTACTTGAATTTCTCATTAACAACATCTATGTGGAATTCGGAGATACCATTTACCAACAGTGCATAGGTATTCCAATGGGTACCAATTGTGCGCCTCTTTTGGCAGACCTATACCTGTTTTTATATGAATACGACTATATGCAGAAATTACTTAGAAGTAATATCTTTAAAGCTCGATCCTTTTCATTTACCAAGCGGTATATTGATGATCTACTGGCGTTAAATAATTTCCATATTGCTGAAGCGGTGAATGAAATCTATCCGCCTTCATTGGATTTAAAGGAGACAACAGATAGTCCCGATGGTACATCTTATTTGGATCTATATCTGTACAAAGACGGACAAGGTCTCCTTTCACGCCGCCTTTACGACAAAACGGATAATTTCAATTTTGATATTGTAAATTATCCTTATTTAGATAGCAATATACCAAAGGGTCCTGCATATGGCGTATACATATCTCGCCTTGTAGCATTTGTCAGATCTTGCGTTATTTGTAATGACTTTAATCTGCGTCACAAGTTGCTAGTTCAAAAACTACTTTGTCAAGGATACTCCATCAAACGCCTTCATTCTAAGTTTCTCAAATTTTACAATGAGTATAACATTCTCGTTGGCAGGTATGGACAGAGCGTTCAGAATCTCTGGCGATCTGCATTATGATCAACCACATAGACGGCGCTGTTAGCCCTATGTACATCTATCACGTACATGGTATTTAACAACATAGATGGCGCTGGTTGCCCAGTGTAACCGTCTATCTTGTATGTCATGTGTAACATCATAGATGGCGCCTCTTGTAGCATGAGACCTTTACATATTAACGGGAAAGACGTAATCGTCCGTTACTTTTGAATCATACTCTGATTGGTTAGGGTCTGTAACGCTCGTCATTTTCAAACTGTATCTAATACCGCTTAACCTGGGGCTAGGGGCCGTAAAGGTAGCCATGCTAATTACATCAGCATGATGCCTTTATGAACAGTTGCAATGAAAGCACGACTGAGATACTTGTTTAGCTGTTATTTGACATGGAACTCATTCATTGACTACGAATTTGAACTTTGATATGGAATTCATGCCTGGAATATTCATTGTCTGCCCGGTATCATTGAAAACTGATGACCGCTTCTCTCTTGTGTGTTACCGGCTTTATTTCTTATTTGTATAATTTCTTACATACCTTTGTCTTCGGGAGTTAGTGTTAAACGTTGTTGTGGAAATGGATCTTGCGATTATTGACTTGGAACGCCTACTTTTGACTACGAATGGTATAGGAATGTCGGACTGGACGCTTATATTCTATTCTGATTTTCATTAATTCTGCGTCATCTTTGCAAGCATTTACATGAACAGTTAGAATAAAAGCGTAACAGAGGTAATTCACAAGATAATTAAAGAAGTACAACATAGACAGACCATAGAGAGTAAGATAGCTGGCAAATGGCCACACGTAACCGGTGAACTGCGGCGTCTTGTCAATTAACCTCAGTCAGGGTTTTATTCCAACTGTTCATGTAAATGCATAAATAGTAGCAACATACACTCCCCTAGCATCATGGCTTAAGTAGAGCTAAGTTAAAAAAAATGCAGTGGTGTTAATTGCAATTTATTAGACATCACTAGTCTAGAGGTGTGACCATTTGCCATTTTTTGAGCTTTCTCCAAAATGTGATGATGGTCGAGAAGTGATGGTTTAGATGGTCTGATTGCTTTCATCACGCCATTAAATAAACAATCGATAAAATACAATGTGTATTCTATATGTACATTTACTGTTGTTGCACCACATAATAGACTAAATTGTATCTTCACCAAATTATTAGGTTTTGGAGCACATTTTGACCCATCGATCCATGAAATTATGAATTTGTTTTGTAATATCGGGAGTTATGCATGATTGATGATTTCGTTGTTTACATTTCAAACTTTTAAAAGTTCAAATGTAAGTGGGATTAGTGACATAGAAATGAGAATAGGTACGATGGCTTTAAATGAGGATTGGGGTTTAATAACCAAGACTTGCTTCATCATCCAAACATACAGGCCACTCCATAAGATGATACCATACTGATTATGACACTTAGCCTGTGTTTCGAACATTAAATGTCTTTGCCTATTATTTTTGCAAAGAAGTTTAAGTTGTTGTGCACAAATGTCATGCGTGGTATAAATAGTGATAAATGAAGTAATAAATGATATCAAGTTAGAACAAATATATAGGGGTTCACATTCTGGTATTATATGTATACATTAAGGGGAAATATCCTTGGGGGAAATGTCCGTAAGGTGAAATGCCCGCATTTGGCACTACTTATCTTCTCCTGGAGGTAAAAAGCTGGGTTGTCAGACTTGTCTGCGCTTAATAGAAGAACGGACAACGCCATGTTCTCAGATAGTTTGACATTTACATAACAACGGTTTCGAAACAAAATCGCCACGATAAAGTAAAATCAGTGCCAGCATGGCAATAAACTAACATCATTTAGTTATGCATTAAGTTAAAAATATTAGGTTTATCAGGCTGTATTTCACCGACTACGTGTGGCCATTTGCCAAGCATCACAATGTTCTCGTTGCTCTGGTTTTACTCTCCATGCTCTTAGCTTTTTTTATTGTATAATAAAAAAGCATTTTGAGTTTAAACGTAAACCAATGTGCCACATCGGCAACATGAATGAGCCATATCGTTTCTCCACACCGCTGCTCTACACCGCTTCCCCACACCGATGTTCCACATCACTCCTCCACAATTTTCGCTCGCCAGTATGTACTATCAAAACGATATGGGATAATTCAGTAGGCGTTAATACTTATCGAAAATACGATGCTATGAATCTGAATGAATAAGGTCAGGTGTTCTGATAAACGTTAAGATGGTTAAACAATGACGAAGGCTGTATTAAAACTGATAAGCGACTTTTGGGTGGGTGGCTTCTTGGCCGAGTGATTCGCATACCGCAGCAGAATATCTCTAAAACCTCTGGCCTTTTCGGTCAAACGTGGGCAGCTGTGGCAGCAACCAGCGGGTGTTCGCTTTATTCGCCGGGCTTTGTTTAATATATACTTATTTACTTCTTTATTTCATTGATGTTTCACGTCGTTCTCAAGAATTTTTAAAAACACGGATAAAGCTCAGTGGGTACAAACGACCATCGGCAGATTACTGTCAGGCCTTCCCATGTACAATACCGCCGACTAGGTTGTTGGCCTGCATGCCAGCTGATGACTTTCGCTCCTTCTAGACGCGCTTGCAGATCTTCCCACTTACTTGCTGGAGTTGTTTGGCAAATTTAGTATTATATATCACATACCTTCAGCATAGTATGCATGTAACAACGACTATTACCGTGACTTCTTAATGCAGCTCGATCGTTAAAATATACTTATCCAATAATTTAAAAGACAGTGGCATGGATAAAAACGCCTTTTCTCTTACATTTACATGCGAAAAAAGCAGCATTTTTTTATTCATAAATGTATGTATGTATGCTTAGGGTTTAACGTCGTACTTAACAATTTTTCAGTCATATTACTACGAGGACTCATAAGGTGTGTGTACATATACTACGTTTTCTTGTGACAGGGCGAGCCCATGCTGCCAATGTGCAGCCGCCAGTGAAGCATTGCACCGAAAACACTAGACATGACACCACATCCATGGCATGGCATTGGGCTGTAAACCGAAGTGTTGAAAGCTTACAACGGCCTGAGTTAGGCAGATCAGAGTAACAGGATAAATAATCCCCACGTAGCAAAAAAGGGTCATCATTATAAGCCGCTTTGATTAAAAAAACAAGTCGAATGGAATGTCACTTATAATGCACATGTAAATTGTTCCTGCCATACAGATGCATGACAAACTGAGGCCAAACTTACAACAAATCATGTTTATATTTTACATTGGATCACTTTATTTACCTCAACAGCAACGCATTAAATGTTCGATGAAAATGCTGATTGTCAAGTCATTATAAAGAGTAAAAGGATTAAAAACCAGCAGTCTATAATCGACATATCCCTCTGCATTCTGTCGCACAAACATCTGCGCATCCGACATTGCCAGTAAACGTCACTAAAAGCGCTAATTAACTCATTCTTAGTGTTTTGCTTCATTACGTTTAAACTGCATGTTGTAGTCGTGTTGCTTTGGTGACAAAACAAACTGGGTTTAGACCACATATAGTATTCTTGAACGATGAAACGATAATCTTAAGCTGGGATCCGTACTACAGGTATATAATGCCCAGGGTTTCCTTCCTTTGTTTTCCAGATGAGGAAAGTCAAATATGTACAAAATCAAACATTTCTGTCCCCGTTATGATATTTGTACTATAGACAATCCAATTAAGCACACCATGAAAGACTGGTGTTATAGTTAAAAAATAGGAGGGGAGAGTGAAGCCTGTCAAAATTTCGACTTTCCGCTGTCTTTCCTCGACTCATTTATTCAGTTTTTCTTCCCGACTTTATTTTTTAAAATACTGACATTTTTTTGACGATCCATGAGCCTCGGGTATATACAAACGATTTTAATACTGGATTTTAGGCTTCTGAAATGAAACCGATAAATTTCTTCAAAACTGCTACGTTTAGCTGAAGTTTAAATGCTGCCTCTGTTTCTTCTGGTACTGAATTGTACGTATTCGACAAAATAATGGCATATTTTACTTTGCTATTGATGATATTTGCGACTTGCGTACACTTTATGTTCGTCTAGATTTGCAATTATTGTGACTTGCTAATGGCTTGATAGCTCCGTTTGGCGGGGCTACGCGTGTGCTCTGCCGTATGAACATTCATCCACCACTGCACGTGACTGCTCTAAACCAATGACTAACCTAGAATCTATTGCGTGTAGAAATAAATACGTATGTCCCAAACAAAAGGAATGCTATGGATTTAAAATAAGGATAATAAGTCATCTGTACACCTGACATGTGACTGCATGTGGTTCGATCACAATGTTGTGAACGAATAGGTTTGGGAAGAATGTTGAAATGTTGAAGAAAAAAGAGACTTTATATATGTAGCGTTGCAAAGAAATGGTGGAAATTATGACAATAATTCAGGCCAGTTGATCCTTTCGGAAATAGATTGGGTGCGGTGAATTATCAGTTAAGAATCATCTTTTAATAATCAGTAAGTCTCAATAACTTGGGTAGAGGTACAAAAATCATCCGGGTACACGCATTTGGCAATACCGATAAAACTCAAAATTAGCGTTACTTAGACTGTTCTTAAGTGGCTTTTTATTCAAAGTTTCTCATGAAAAACACACAAAAAATATATTTAAGCTTCTTACTCAGCCGTGACCAATACAATCGGTTTAGGATAATTCACTCCAAAACAAGGCCTTCAGTGGATTTATATATGCATATATGCACGGAGTTTTACATTAGAGATTAGCATCTCATAATCCGTAGATCTCAAGGTTTATTTTAGCACAAAATCATCACCGAACTCGACATAACCGATATGTCTCTTACGCAGCTTAATTAGAGTGTCTTATAGCATACTAGATAGTATCTTAAAAATCGGGTTTAGAGACAAAATTGGGAAAATGTATTACACAAAATAACTTATATCTTCGTACTCAACCGCGACAGATGTCATTCTCTTGGGCCGTTTAATCCCATCATTGACCTGTGACCCCTTCTTATGTGGATTGGTGAATTTTTGTTGAAATTCAAGAATCAGCATTTTGTAACGAGTGTGTTTTCAGGTACCGTTTGGTTATCATGCTTGTGCGCGATATGCCCGATAACAATCCTAACTACCGTTTAGCAGGCAGTTGGTAAATAGCCTGTATATAATAGGTCGTTTTGAGGTAATTTAGCCCAAATATTGACCCGTGACTTAAATGTTCGAAAGTCAGTGGCGGATTTTTGTATGGAGTTGGAACTTACGAAGTAGTATTTTACAATTAGTATATCTCAACGTAGCATTTAGTAAAAAAAAATATTCTTCAGATATACTGATTATAAAATACTTCATGTATTCGTTTTCCAACTCCATACATAAATGCACAAAGGGCGTTATTAACCTTAAATATGACAGATGGAAGTGCTGAATAGCGGTAATTATGTCGTTCTTAAATGACTTTGTGCACTAGCTGGGAATATATAAATATTGGCATATAGCGATAAGGCTGGCTTGAGAAACATTCAAAATATGTGCACATCCTGGTTTGACCCACACAGTAAAGCCTTTAACTTTTACAGGTACTTGCATACATGAACTAACATTGACAATAATTTTATGTCTGGTGTGTATGGTGGCCGATATACGACATTTTCATGTGGATTTTTATATTTCATTTTTTTAAATACCAGTTAACACCAACATGGAAAGATTATTTAAAAGAACTGTGTATTTTGTTTTCAAGCCGACAGGAAATGATTGATTTCTTTTTGGTCTGGCGGGGAAATTAACACTCCTCCGCACAAGACAAGTTTAGCTTTGTACCTGCACTTGTTTTTGCAACTCAAAAATATTATTGAATGTCTGTTTCTGTTCATTTAACTGTCGCCTATTTTCATATGCCTTTACAATCACTTACACCCATTGCCGCAATTATCATTCGTCGGTGACAAATAAGACCACAAGCTATTCGCATGGATGTATCGGACAGGGTGTTCGTATGGCTAGGAATAGGACAGTAACATCGAGCATGTTTGCTTTTGTTTCAGTACTCCATGATGTTGAACACCATAAGCTTGTTTTCATGACCAAGACTCGGGTGACGTCATAATTATTCAATAGTAGGTGTTTGTGAAGGCTTGCGCTAGATTCACGGACACCCTATATAAAAATTCATTACATTTCTGACAATGACCTATAGAGTATTTTCATAAAATCTTCCATAAAAACACATTAGTAGATATATATTCTAAATATATATTCTATATACTTCTATAATATATTAGTAGAAGTATATTCTATACATAATAACATAATAAGGACATTATCTTACTGAGATTTCTTCTGGTTACATGTATCCCAGCGAAAAGACGAGGCGCACACAGGTTTTACATTTGTCACCTGAGGAAAACGGCACGCCATGTCATCGGATACACACCCAACTTGTCAATGTAAACAGCCGTTATAGCGTTCCTCTCGTACCCATAATAGATGAAATTTTTCTCACGTACGTTTAACTTGATTATGCTTAATTGTGTAATTGTTTCTTCCTGTTTGCTTTACACAAATGGCGGTGACGTTTGTCATGATGATGGGAGTGCTAGCCGTCATTTTTGGAAGGCGTCTTGAGATGGAAAACAGGGGAAGATTGGTAAATGTAAAATAACACCGCCGCACACTGATGTAAGCCATCGTTTGGAGTTCCTTTCATGTAAGTCAAGTTCAATGTCAAAAACACCATTATTTAGTGAATGTGTGTTGCGAGCACATGAGTTGACACTAAAGAGAATTCATCCACTCTTCATACGCCCACTGCGCTTATTTTTACCTTTAGACGACACTACTTTTCTTTTACCCATATCACCATCCTCAACCTACTATGCAGTGTGTCCTCGACGAATAACAACCATTATGAGTAAGGCCCGTAAGAGTATCTCATGAGGGAGAGATGAGTTGTTGATTCGCTTAGGACTTATTTCTTTGAATTACGGGAGTGTTACCATCAAGTGTTCCTTTTTTTAACTTCACAGTTTTCTTCAATTAGAGAAAACTGTAGGGGCAACACTTGGTGGTTTTTGCCAACACAGAGTCTTATAAAACACAGAATTGATGTTCACAATGATTCATTGGCCTAGAACATTCCTTGCGGTATTTAAACATCATTGAAAACTGTTGACTGCTTCTGGTATTACAGATGTCACATTACTCAAAATGCTGTATTGTCATCACATTTAACATACATGTACAAGAACGTTACCACAATGCAAAAAGGGGCCTCCGTGGCTCAGTCGGTCAGCGCGCTAGCGCAGCGTAGTGACCCAGAAGCCTCTCACCAATGCGGTCGCTGTGAGTTCAAGACCAGCTCATGCTGGCTTCCTCTCCGGCCGTACGTGGGAAGGTCTTCCAGCAACCTGCGGATAGTCGTGGGTTTCCGCCGGGCTCTGCCCGGTTTCCACCACCATAATGCTGGCCGCCATCGTATAAGTGAAATATTCTTGAGTACGGCGTAAAAAAACAAAGATTGTGTCTTTATTTCGAACTTTTATACACTTTGCAAGTACTCTCATGGTCTGCTTTAATCTTCTATTTTGGATTTGGCCGTGTGATCATTGATCCGGAACGGTTAGCATACAAATGAAAGTTTCGACGCATAGATTCGGGTCATGTCCTATTACAACGGGCCTTCGCTGTTTTTTTCATATGCCAGAGTTTCATAAAACGAATGAGAAGTATAACATCTCTACATTTGATGCAAGCTGTGTTTTATGCATTTATTTGAACTGGCTTTGTATATGTCGAGATCCAAAATTTAACGCACAGGTAAATGCTGCAACTTGAAGTCGATGAAAGCCGAGAAAAGCTAATGGAAATAAGAAATTGTTTACTTCTGAGGAATTCTTTAATCAACTTTTAATATGGAATTCTTTCTTGGTTATGGGATACGACATGGTAGGGAAACCGAAAACACGATGTACATATGGCAGACAGGCAAAGCAGGATTCGTCAGGGGAAACAGTTCCTTTCTCAGGTTGTAGAAATAATTCTCATCATCTTGGTTAAAATTCATAACATTTCGATTTTTTTCAGTATCCACGTTTCGCGATTTCTCGGTTATCCAAGGTCACAAAATAAAAAAAAGGTACACTCTTAAAACTTTATGTATATAAGATACTTTTAGATGTACCTTTTGTCTACTTTTGTGTTTTCCTCTAAAAACTTGTTTTGAGCATAAGATGATAGGTAGTAAAGTGATGAGTTCTGTGTCATTATACTGTAATTAAATAAAGTCTGCATAGTGTCAACAAGGCGTCTCAATCTGACGATATGCATCACATAGACGCATATCGTCACTGCTCCCCCGCCCCCTTACCACTCACCTCCGCCCTCAAGAGATGGGAACAAATTGGTGTTCTTGTCTGTAATGTTAAACGTGTAGTAAGGTAAGCAGACCATTTGAAAATGTGAATATACATTTGATGCTGACCTACAAACTACCGAAGTCACGAACTATGTATCCCGTCAACCGAGACTGGGAGTGTCATTTGACTAAAACCTACCCAGGGACTCCGGGGCTCAGTTGTTTAGCGTGCTAGGGCAGCATAATAGCCCAGGAGCCTCTTACCAATGCGGTCGCTGTGAGTTCAAGTCCAGCTCATGCTGACTTCCTCTCTGGCTGTACATGGGAATGTCTGACGACAACCTGCGGATGGTCGTGGGTTTCCCCCTGGCTCTGTCCTGTTTCCTCCCACCATAATGCTGGCCGCCGTCGTATAAGTGAAATATTCTTCAGTACGGCGTAAAATACCAATCAAATAAATAAATAAATAAATAAACAAAACCTATCGTGTAGCGCCTGGAACATCTCAGTGCTTCATGTGAAAGTTCCAGTGCCATCCTGGATAACCCAAGGTAATAACCTAAATCCGTTCAGTAAACCACTTAAAGACGTGTCTTTCAAAGCCGTTGGAGTTGCACCTTTTTAATGTGGACTAATTAGCGCTAGGTAACGCTGGATGCTACATGTACTAGCGCTGTCACATACAGCACTGAGAGGTGACGTACAATTGAGGCTTGACTAGAATAAAGGGTACAGATAAATGATGTACTTGGTAATGTCACAGACGCTATAAATTAAGTTGGATTGGAGAGAGGTTTTCTGTACGGCTGAGTTACATACCTAAAGGGCCCTATATTGCATCAGGCCAAGTTAGGTCGTATTAGAATTGATACGTTATGTAATTGTTAGCTTGAAATTGCACTTCGATGACATCCAGTTATTATGAGGATTTAGTATGCTCTTTCCGGCCTGATTAGGTAAAAATTTGTACTATACATTTCTTGATTTAGCCAGTCGCCTATATTTACCTGTCCGTCTGTAAAATCAGTCATCCTCGTTACCAAAATTGCCCTCAGTCAGTGTCACGTAACAACACAAGCTCTAAACATGGGTGTGTTCCCACTCTTACAATTACGTTCAGTTTTAAGGATGAAGGAAACCAATGTGTTCAACGGAAATCATCTTCATGGCGAGGTCCTGAGGAATTTTCTCCACACGTGACACATAGATATGCACAGCATATTGGTGGAAAACAGGTAATCCTGAGGACAACTTAGAATTGCACGTGAATCTAAAGCCAAATATATATTAGCGAATGAAAACGAATGTTATTACCACAGGCTAGTCCCAACATGGCGACACTCAGTAGTTTGACAAGGACAACACAGCCAATCGTGATGCCTGCTCGGTATCGAGTGACCTTATATACTCAGAGAGTGTGCACGAATTCTAATGGTACTTTGTGTTCAAAATATTTTGCCTATTGGTCACATGGATAAACACATGGCTCCTAAAGCCCATATATTTACTTGTCAATCCTGTTTACTCTTCGACAGTTTGTTTACCAAAGCGTTCTTCAGAAAAGAAAGAAAGGAGAGTATTGATAATCTTACTTACCACACGGCTGTCAAAATCACCGCTACAGCACAAGATATATTCAAACGAGCATAATTATTTTAACTCTGGGCCAGCTGAGCTGACACAAAGCAGTGCCAGGGCCTATTCGCGCACGGGATGTGTCTGTCACATGTCCGGGCTTCGCTATGCACCTGCTCTAGTTTACCTGCCCGGCCTAGGTGCAGATTTATCCCAGACGTGTCTTTGATTGTGGAGATCCTGTGTGCAAATTTTAATGTGTACAAAATTTAAAGCAGTATGTCACTGACATAACGCCAGGTGCATGTTTTTCTTCATATTAGATATTAATATTATTTCATCTACTGTGTGGAGATTGAAAACTCGGAATTCCATGGTCGAAACAAACTTCCAAAAATTGTGTTAAAAAGTTTGGAGATGTCGGCAATGCTGATTGAATAACAACAGCAAAAAATGCACATACCAACTACTTCAGTGGCAAATGAACTCTAAAGCTTCTTTCTCTGAAATGCTTCGGTGTCTATGCTTCGAATCAGACATTCGCATATCAATCAAAATAGACTTTCAGGGTCAATAATCGTCAGGCCAGTTCCAAAAACGACGTTTAACAGAAGCCACCACAGAACTAAGAAAGTATATGAAGTACGAAATTAGGACGGAATCATACATAGAGAAGCTGTCACCAGTTTTCAGTAATGATGAAAAGACCCAAGGAAGATTCTATCCATTCTCAGATTCTCCTAGATATTCTGAGATACTTCTGGGTGTTCTCTAAGATGCTCATGGATGATATTTCAGATATTTTTGGATGCTATCGATGCGATATGTTTCTGAATGCTCCTTGCAATGCATCTGAATGATCTGTGAGATGTATTTGCGTGCACTGTAAGATACTTCTGGGTCCTCAAAGATCCAAAGATGACGGAAAATACCGTGCAAATATAAAAGATGATATGAAATGTTTTTAAATGCTTTCTGATGCTTCTTGGTGCCCTATTATGCTTCTGGATGTTCTGAGATATAGTCAGAAAGAAACCCTGAGGTCGGATTTCACTGGTTGTGTGTGAACATTTCCCAACCATCACTCTGTCGCCGCTGTGATTTTACTCTCCGTGCTGCGGTCTTTCTGATTCGTGCTTTAGAGCAACGTTTGCATGGATATCTGATAGCCCTGTCCTTATATCTTATTTCTATCACTATAAAGCAAACGTACACTGAGAAGCGGGATTTCCAACTGCATGATCTGTGTCTTCATCTAAACCCGTCTCTGCCAGTTCATGAATGCTGTTTATAGCGTGTGTTCAATTATAACGCATTTTCACCTTACATATCCTTTTGTGTTTCCGGTACGGATAAATAACCTGGTCTTCGATGCTCGTATAGTAGGTACTCGGCAATCATAATCAGATATTCCGCTCCACAAACCCCCAGGCAAAACACAAGAATAAAAAACAACATGTTTACAAAATTCCAAAAATGCGCACAACCACGTGAGACAGACCGAAAATACGAAACCCTAACTGCCAATAAAAATGAAAACATCAGAACTACTTATAAGAAGATGGGAGATTACAAGGCGATCTGGGGAAACAGTTGAAACTCTTCTGGTGTCTGATGGATATTCCGATGCGAAAATTTTCTGTTGAGTGTTAGTGTTAGAAATGTAGCTCAAGAAATGTAACTCTTACGGGATTAAAGAGAAACACATGAGAAACGTGTTACCCAAAAGTTTATTTTGTAACAGTACAGGCATATGTCAGCGTGAACTTTAGATTTCTTTACTAAGGAGTAATTATACGAAAAACGTATTGGTGATAACTTCGTCTCGTTGGTTGGGCTTCTTCTTTAGGGGCAAGTCCTGTGTAATTTCCCAGGCGGCTGGAATGCTCTTGGTTCCATTTGGTGCACCTGTTTAGGCTTGTAATTTTTCAGTTTAATATGTTTGCCTTGAAAATCGGCATGTGGCTTGTCTGGCTTGTGGCGCGGGCTAAACAGTTATCATCTGCTTGCTTGATGGTAAAGCCTTGACTTAGAAGTTTCAGCCACAATGTTTTCTGACGTCCATGTAAGTAAATGCTCCGGCATATGTAACTGGACGAGACAAGTATGCCGCCATCTGCAGGGTCTACTCCGATATTGCCATCCGTAGATAAATAGTTAGCGATATCGAAATTAAAGTCCTCTCTCTTGTCACGCAATGACTCTAGCCATATATAGCTTGAATGATTAATGCCGCAAATTTGTTGAAAAATGTGTTATATGTTATGATGGAATCTTGTGCCAACTTCGCTCTAATGATTCATTCTGGCTGGACTGCAGTTGCTAACAAAGACTGATACACACGTTTAACACATTGTCGTCCTGACCCACTGGCGATGTCATGTAACGTTGAAAACTGGAGTAGATATTTTGGTTGCAGTCAAAATATCGCATAAATGTAACATGCACTCACGTCCATGTTAAATCTTTAAAGGATATACTAAAATCTTGCTTTTTGCGGTCGCTGTGAGTTCAAGTCCAGCTCATGCTGGCTTTCTCTCCGGCCGTAAGTGGGAAGGCCTTACAGCTACCTGCGGATAGTCGTGGGTTTCCCCCGGGCTCTGCCAGGTTTCCACACACCATAATGCTGGCCGCCGTCGTATAAGTGAAATATTCTTGAGTACGGCGTAAAACACCAATCAAAAAAAAAAAAAAAAACTTGCTTTTCATTATCTAATATGGAGTTTATGATGTAATCGAACATATAAAAGTGAAGAACAACTTCTCAGCTTTCTTCTTTGGAGCATAAAAATGGCTCTAAACTATAGTTTTCTAAGACCCCAGCAGTCTGTCTATAAATCAAATATTAAAATAGAGCAGTTATAAAGAAATATACAATATAACTCAACTTTGTGTATGTATCGTTCTTCATTTTCCACATATCCATACTCTTTGTTTTCATAAATCCTTTATCAAAAGTAAATGTAAAAAGGAAATGGTTTATCCTGGTGTGCGCCTTTCAATATGTGCGCTGGGCTAGGAATTCTTTTCTTACAGATCCAACATGGCCGCAGGCGGAAGTCTTCTATAAAGTGAAGGAAAAGAAATGCTGTTTTTGTCTGGTCCGAAGAGGGATGTTTGAATTTTGTCCGCGTCACAATACGTTCCATTCCTATTCCCAGTCCTCTTTAGAGAGGAATGCTACTAGAAAAAAATGCTGACGTTGATGTTGTCTGGAAACAAGATCCTGTGTGGTAAATCAAAGTCATATAAAACACAGAGTCCTCGGCTGGAACAGAAGCAGCGGAAATATTTACGAAGGATACGGACGGGGATCTAAGTCTCAAATTAGCCGATTACCCAGGGGCCCGCGTTACAAAAACGGCTTGACTCTAGAGAAAACAATGGAGGTGTTGTGGTGTGGGGTAATGAAAGGCCCCAGTTCCGCCGGTTCCGTGACCCCTGGCATGATGGACTAGTTTCACGAGTGAAATTAATTCGCCCTACCTACATAGGGTGAAGCACCAATGACATGTTGAAATCTTAACTAGACTATTCAACAAACTCACAACACAGTAACTGGTATCTTTTCAAGAACTTTTCACTTTTACGACGACTTTTGTGTTTGTGCGTGAAGGAATCTGGAGTGCCCGATGTAATATACCGGATTTTATCAACAAACTGACAAAAGAGTCTTTTAAAACCACCAAGCACTGGAAAAAACTGTTTAATTCCACAAGACTAGGCTTCCTTTATTATCGAGGGATTACTCCTTCAGGCAATGCTCCATCTGCTATAATCTGTTACTTTTGACTTGTCACCTATATCCAGCTACCAGTAAAATCAGTGATACCCGCTACCAAAATTGCCTGAAGTCATAGGCTCAATCTGCTCTACCCCATTCTGTTCAACGGCAATATTATTGCAAGTAAAATGGGGGTAAGAATACTTTGTCTAAATCATGATATTAAACCCCATTATGTTGAAGGCTTCAATGTTTTCAGTGAGGTCATAATTTAGAAGAAAAAAAATACAAGTGGCATGCTGGACGATGGGTGTGGGGAGATATTTTTTTTACAATAGCTGCACCCCCAGGGTTAAACCAAACTTCACGCGGTAACAAAGCATACACTACTGTACTGAAATTAATACATCACATTTTATAGCATACTTTTCTAACACAGAGCTCTGAAGACATGCTGCCGTACGATCAGATATTTACAAGCGATAAATTATACTTTATTTTATATTGTACTACAACTTGAAAGCGATTTTATGCATATTAAAGCAACTAATACTTTAGATATAAGTACATTTTTCCTGCTTTTCTGCAGGAATAAAGTTTTCACTTCACTCCTTTACTAACACCAGGGGATGATTTTCTTTTTAGCTGCAAATGGTGGGGCGGTGTTGGGGGTTAGGGCTGTCCCTTAGTCGAGGCGATTAGCCTATCAGGCATTGTATAAACGAAATATCCTTGTGTGCGACGCAAAACATCAATCAAATACATGAATAAATCTTTTCAAGTGCCTTCGTCACTGGGTTAAAATCAAATCACACTTGATACCGAGGGCGCTTCGTCATATGATGACGAAGGAGCCCTTAGAGTACATGTAAAGTGCCTCCTTGTTGCAGGACGGAGTTCCACCAGCTCTTTTATCTTCACTGAGACGACTTACAGAAGCCAAGTAAGCTGTCCCGATCGAGTCTTTATACCGATACGGGTCCACCAGTCGTTGCACTATCCACTTAATGCTGAACGCCACTCCCGACTTCGACGGAGCCGCTCTCAGTATTAGGCTACCAAGGCTGTACTACATGATACATATACAACGGACTACTTGGTTACGACTAATAAACGGCAGAGTAGTGTTTTGTCTTGATTTATTTATTTATTTATTTATTTGATTGGGGTTTTACGCCTTACTCAAGACTATGTCACTTATACGACGGCGACCAGCATTATAGTGGGAGGAAACCGGGCAGAGCCCAGGGGAAACACACGACCGTCCGAAGGTTGCTGTTTAGTCTTGAGGAACAGATTATCACACAAGAGTAATGGGGTACTCTAGCTGTATATAACGGATCAGGGATGAAGTGCATAATAAAAGATTACAGATATAGAGAGTAAAACCGGAGCAGTGATGACAGTGTGACAAGTAGCAAATGGTAAAAGCTAGTGTGTAAATTGCTACTTTTCAGTCATTTCATGAACATTTTATCTTACAATCTGTGGTGTTACTTCCATATGTTTATAAACTGCATGACGCGAAATGTTTAAAACAATATGACACATGCACGGCACAACTCATTTATGACCCAACCTAACCATTTATCTTCAATTTAAGTTTATTGCTTCCTTTGTGTTTTACGCTCTACACATTCTTTTGGCTGAAAGAAAATGCTCAGCACCAAGCAGGAAATTGTGCACTGTTCCAGCTACCTGCCAGTGGTAATGACATTGCCGTTACAAAGCCATAGATACCAGTGACACGTTCCTGTGACTGTTGGATCTAGTAAACTGATGACAGAGGCCAGCTCGACGATTAGTTCATATATTTGAGGAAATCGTGCCTGTTATTACATATGGGCCGCATTCAAACACAACAACACACCCAGTTAGAGTAAATATTATCGTCTTTGGCAGCCTGTGGTGTAAATAAAGGGAAATGATCATCTATTTCCTCTTTTTTTATATAAACATTCGATTTCAGATACAAGTACGGATAAATAATTTTAAACAAAGGGAGAAAACTCTTAAAGTAGTACCCCAGCGCAGGGCCTTCTAAAATGCGCATAAATGGTTTGATGTTCCCTAAATCGATTCCTATCGTTAAAAACGTCGAATTGGGTGATCAAATATCTGAAAATCTACTCCACTTCCATCTAGCCACTGATGATCTTGTGATGTCATTGCAGTACATTAGCTGCAGGCATATGAGGCTTCTCTATGTTTATCTATTTATTTGATTGGTGTTTTACGCCCTACTCAAGAATATTTCACCTATACGACGGCGGCCAGCATTATGGTGGGAGGAAACCGGCAGAGCCCGGGGAAACCCACAGCCATCCACAGGCTGCTGGAAGACCTTCCCACATACAGCGAGAGGCTTCTGGGTCTTTACGCTGCGCAAGCGCGCTAACCAACTGAGCCATGGAGACCCCGCTTCTCTATACGTACCACAGACCACAGGAGGCAATCGCTAGACTATACTTTTACCCTGAAAAGTCGACAAGATAGGCATAGGGTTCAACTCTAATGTTTTTTTTTTTTTGTTTAAGTGGAACTAGTTAACGTCATATTTTTTTTTTAAATGGAGACTTACTAAAAGACTAACACAGCATAAATATTGAGTGTAGGAAGCATTTAGTGTGAAAATAAAGTCGTAGGGGTCTCCTTTGAGAATATAAAATTTGTCATGCCGGAATGTGATGTATGTTCCCCTCAGTATATACGAATTTTCGAGAATAAGTGGAATATATGCAGTAAACAATAAATGTATACATATATATATCGACATGTAATTTATTTTCTGAAATGTAATGATCATAATATTACATTCTTTATCGCGGCCCGTCAGATCAGGGCGTTAGTTAAAGATTTTTCATTGATAACTGTTTTCAATGCATTCCCAACCCGGATAGCACAGTTGGTAGAGCGTCCGCTTCGGGACCGGTATATCCAGGATCAATCCTTGGTCGAGTCACACCTAAGACTTTAAAAGAGGAAGTTGTAACTTCCTCGCTTGGCGTTCAGCATGAAGGGGATAGTGCAACGACTGGTTGACCCGTATCAGTATAATGGCTCGGGCGGGGCGGCTTACTTGCCTTCGGTAAGTCGTCTCAGTGATGCAGCACTAAATAAAAGAGCGGTGGAAATCCGTCCTGCAACAAGGAGGCACAATTACACGTGCATGCACCCTAATGATTCCTTCGTCGTCATATGACTGAAAAATTGTTGAGAACGACGTTAAACCCCAAGCACTCACTCACTCACTCAATGCATTCCGCCTGTACACATTTGTATGTATGTAATCTTTTTGGTTTGGGTAACCTCGCACTTAACAATTTCGCAGTCACATGACAATGAGGGGTCATTAGGTGTGTGTACTTGTGGCAGGGCGAATCCATGCCACCAACACTCTACCGCCACTCAAGCATCACGCCGAAGACACCAGACATGACACCCCACCAAGTCACATAAAACTGACAACGGGCCAAACCTCTCAACATTGAGCGCCAAGCGGGGCAGCAGCGCTATTTGTAAAGTCTGTGACCCAAACCGACATGGGCTTGATCCCAGGGTCTCCGGACTTCGAGGCGGACGCTCAAACCATTAGGCCACCGAAGCAGTCTATACATTTGTACAGTAACAAAATGAAAATAAGAACAGATGACATAATTGTGTACAGATGCAACATAAATGGCATGTGCGAGACGATACAGGTAGTAAATCCTTAGTTTCCCCCTCTGTGGCGTGGCGCTCTAGTGCTCTACCACTTATATCGGACGCCGCAAAATCTGGGCCTGTAACGTCTGTCGGAGAAGTAAAGATGTCAGGCTTTGTCCATTTTGAATCTAGCAAGAGAAAGCCCCATGATTATAAAGTCTTTTGGTTAGTATTCAGGTGACGTCGACCACTGGTCACGCAGGGTCCAGGGATTTGATTGTTTGGGTTATCTTTTTCTTCGTTTTCTTTCTCAGTGTTTTCCAAAGTTGGCAACAGCAATATAATTATGACGTATAGTCACACGTATCCGGTGAAATAGTGCCTCTTGTCAGTTTACGTCAGTTAAGGTTTTGTTCTAACTTTTCATGTAAATGCTCAAACAGTAGCAAATTACACGCCCCCTAGCACCATAGTTTAAGCAAAATTAGGTTTAAAAAAACAGTGATGGAAATTCCACTCTATTAGACGTCACTGTTCTAAAATTACTCAAAATGCTGCTTTGTAATGTCTCTGGGATGCTTAGCCCACCAGCAGAATCCTTGTTAATGTAATAATGCAATATCATTGTATGCAGCTATAAATGTATAAATATCATTGCATACAATGATATTGCATTATTGCATCAAGACGTACATCATAAAGTAAAAAGGGGCCTCCGTGGTTCAGTTGGTTAGCGCGCTAGCGCAGCGTGGATCTCTCACCAATGCGGTCGCTGTGAATTCAAGTCCTCCCAACATAATGCTGGCCGCCGTCGTATAAGTGAAATATTCTTGAGTACGGCGTAAAACACCAATCAAATAAATACATAAATCCAGCAGTCTCTCACCAATGCGGTCGCTGTGAGTTCAAGTCCAGCTCATGCTGGCTTCTTCTCCGGCCGTGCGTGGGAAGGTCTTCCAGCAACCTGCGGATGGTCGTGGATTTCCCCCGGGCTCTGCCCGGTTTCCACCCACCATATTGCTGGCCGCCGTCGTATAAGTGAAATATTCTTGGGTACGACGTAAAACCCAACATTGTTCCAAGTTGTCATTAGTTGTACAGCCTGCTAATAAGAAATAATTGTACACTTATTCATTAGTCTTTAGTTTGTAAGCACCTAAATTCGCATAATAAAAACACCTGTCATTTATTCTAGGCAAGAGATTGCATCAAAGAGATACACATTTGATTGGTTTGCCACAACATAATTACATATTTAGCAGAGAGTAACAAGCTGCAATGACAAAGGGAGATTACCACGGTATGTTTGCGACACAAATAGAATGCCTTCAAGAGTTTTTTCCCTTGGATTATTACTGACTTCAATTAATTTCCCATTACTTAAAGATATTAGTGATAGAAATTTCCACAGGGCATGATGGATTAATTTAATTAATTAATTGTTTACTTACAGCTTCTGAAACGCCGTGGGGTTCGAAGGGTAACAGGGGGTTTTGAAGGTACCAGCTGGAAAACAGCGCCAATTATTTGTCTACAACGTTTGTGAATGTGCACGAACCCACGTTTCAATTTATGCCTATCAAAACGGACCTGGAAGTAAATTTCAAGCACTGTTATACAAAATAAACGAAATGACTACAGCAGAGAGAGTAAACCTACAGAAGCCTCTACAGTGTGCTGTTTGGTAAGCGGTCACACGTAACCAGTCGACTTTGGCCTCTTGTCAGTTTACCCCAGATAGGGTTTTATGTATACAAGCTTTCATATAAATGAAAAAAAGCTTTCCAGTGCATATACTAACAGTAGCAAGCTAGAACAACCCAAAAACCCAGATAGTAGAGAGCTGGACTACGAATAAATCACAATGACTGAAGCAGTCAGTTTTTAAAAAGATTCTGCGAAATTAGTACGTCGCTTAAACACCCGTCATGCTTCACTTAAAAACCTGATAAGCATATCAATATTAAATACCTTGTGTATTACCAGGTTTCATAATACACCGTTTATGGTCGAGCTGTCCAAAAATACTTTTCTGACATTCGGCCTGAGTATCAGATTTGTTAATAATGGTAGGATTTTTATAATTAATAGTGATAATTTCTAATACTTGGTAGGAGAGGAGATATGACAATAGCTATGCCCAGATTCCATTTTGTAGATTTCCCCACTCTCACGGTCTGTGGGGCTATGGTAACAATAGGCTGCCGATGACGTTCATTCGGACGGTTGTGTGTGCATATACTGTGTCTTCTTATGGCAGGGCGAGTTCACGCCGCCAATGTGCTGCCGCTACTGAAGTATAGCAACAGGTACCATTTTTAAAGACCTTACCCCTGTTTGACCCCGAGGCGGATGCTCTAATCATTAGGCCAGCGAAGCAGTCAGAGTTCGAGAAATTGACTTTGAACGGTCATATATGTGCAAATGTCACAGTGAGAAAATTTGTCAGTGCTGTGCAAGGTTCGGCGGTTTCCACTCGGTTTGCAATCCTGGTTTTCTCTGCTTATCAAACTGACTACGTGGAGTATTCATTGAGTTTGCTATTAAACAACAATCAAAAGAAATAAGCAGATGCGAGGGCTGTCAGATGAGTGGAGAGAAATGAACTGTAAACCACAAGATATTGTCTTGTAACTATCACAGTTTTCGACAAAGGATATACAGTTATTTTTTTTTAGAATACAAGCTCCCTGTAAATTCAGTATTAATGAAACACAGGTAATATCGCAGGATTTCGTGTAATGTATACCATTGTTATATGAGTGTCCTGGATCACTTATTATCAACATAACCACGAGAACTGTCCTGGACGGTGATGTCCAAGAAACTCTTCCCCCATCACAAGACTGAACAAACCCGTTTTAGGTTACGGTGCGGCTACGACTCCAACGAATACGAAACAGTATGTTTCATATTTACCCCATTGTTAGTTGCAGGCCGTGTGCAAATATACATATTAAATCGAGATGACCTTTCAAATACCATTGAGTGTGTCAAGGCAACGCTAGCTCGATCGACTGTTGTGACGTTGCTGTGCTAGAGTACTGGTTACCTAGGTGTGACGTACAACAGAAAGAACAAAATAGTACATCACGTTGGGCCGCTTATAACAATGGAGCGGATATAGAAACGTGCTTGAGCTAAGATATAGGTAAGCCTAGATACTGTGCATTTTAGCTGTTCTTTAAAGGAGAATATAGAAGATTGAGAGCTTAGATGAAAAATGCTACTCTTGTATCTTAAACAGAATAAAGTTGATCAAAATATTATCGACTTGCCTCTGAAAATACATCACAACTGATTGTTGTGAGAATTTGAGTTATAACTGTTTTTTTTTTTAAACACTTGAAGGAATGTTACGAAAAAAAGTTTCAGTACCCTATAACCAGAGAACAAATACTTCTTTGTAAAGAGTTCTTACCACATATTCGGACGTGATGCATCTGGTGACTTCATATCGTCAGTATTTTTGGCTTCGTCAGTATTTTTGGCTATAACGACGGGGTTAAAGTTTTGAGCAATAGACTAGAAGGGCGGGCTTCATAGCTGTTTTCTTTAGATATTCGAATCGCTTCGGGGGCCTAGCGGTTAGAGCGTCCGTCTCGGGAGACGTGGCATCAAACCCGGGTAGGGTTATACCAAAGACTTTAAAAACCGTACTTGTTTCTGTCTCGCTTGGCGCTCAATACTGATAGATTACTGCAAGGAACCAGGACTGGTTGGCCCGGTGTCGGTATAAATGTGACTTGGTGGGGTGTCATATCTGGTGTCTTCGACATGATACTTCAGTGGCGGCAGCACTTTGGCGGCATGGACCCGCCCTGCAGCATGAAGACACAGTATATATATGCACGCCTAATGACTCCTCGCCGTCATATGACCGGAGATAAATTAAATACGACATAAAACCTCACGTAAACTTACATATTCTTTAGATATTAAGCGGAATTGCAATTAACATTATGGTCTTCAAGCAAACATATTTCTTGAGGCTTTCATTCACGTTCCAGCAGAGTTTTACTGTGTGATTCTCAACTGTTTGAGAATCAGCGTGGATGTTTTATCCTTTTAAAGACGGAAAGGGGTTTTGTGAATCCCCATTGTTCAGCAACATGAGACGGTTGATATTCTATCAGAAGCATACATGACACCACCTGCCCCACGCAGCATTGCTGGCCTTTTCTTGCATTGTCCGCTATTGAACACGTGTGTATGGTGAAATTTGCGTCTATTTTCGCCTTTCGCCAAGGGAAATATGATCGGGTGGTGGAAGATTTGTTTCCAGTCGGTTTGAGCGACAGTGGCTGATTAGGTTAGAGAGATCAGATTGTCCAGTCTCCTGCAGATATATCACACGACTGAAAGTCACGCAGCCTGAACACGACACAGTGGCTACACGTACTTTTTCAGGGTAAAGAGAAAATGTATCTCCATATAAAAGCCAATTTGCATAGCAATGGTTTAAATGATTGATGCGTTAAGAAGTTAACGTAGTTTACTGAGACAATGGCTGTAGGTGTATGATGTCCATGTGTGAGATTACATTCTAATGTAAGCAACAGTTTTGATCCCATGGAATTATGTGAAAGTAAATGCATTACAAGCTTGGTGAATACAGATTTACATGCAATAATTTGGCTAAAGGAAAGCAAATGTGAAACAAGAACACAGAAAATAAGCGCAAGTTTATTGGAGCATACACAATTATGAAAAACAAGAAACCCATTGAAGATGTATTCTCCTCAGAAATGACCCATGACAGACCTTCCCACATGCAACTGGAGAGGAAGCCAGCAAGAGACGTAAACTCACAGCATCTGCATTAATAAGAGGCTTCTCTGACATTATAACTTTTGCGCTTTAAAATAAAAAAATGGTTATATCTTGTACGATGAAATTTAACCGCGACTTCCAGTTTTTAATTGTCGCAGGATTCATGTTAACAGCGAAGACGCCTTATACGTCTGAAACTTTTTTCCTTCTATTTAGCTACATAACTGGTATCATACATAACTAACGTACTCCTAAGGCTGAAACGAGTTGAAGTCATTTATCTTGTACATTTTGCGCAGGATTGCTGGAACAGACAACTCTACAATATTAGTTAGTTCTCAAACAGCTGCTCCCGTATTTGTAGAACATGAAACGATTAATGAGCAGAGCTAGCATTTGAGGTTGACAGGCCAAACTTCAAAATGGTTCAGGCTGTTATTTGTCCATCGGCTATGTGCCTTTCCCGCAGGGACAGTTCCTGTCATCTGAGCAGTGATGAATCGGTTCTCTGAACCGCTCTCTATTATCACGCTGTTAGTGTATAGAGAGAGGTCTGGGAACGGCTTGGTCAAGTAAATCACTAGCTCAGCATATTGCTGATCTCACCTGATACTATCTCATTCGTGTCCGGTCAATATTAGCTTGTTTCTATATACGTCATCCCGACATGCCATATCTCGTACTAACGAGGACTAACGATATATTTCTCTGGTGTACACAACAACGCTAATGAACCTGTCTGCATATCCAACAGCGAATAGCCAATATTTAAAGAAATATCACAAGAATGCTTGTTCCTTTACACTACAAGAAGTCATTATTATTGCGCTCACGTATTAACGGATATTTGATATATAACTGATGTAGAAAACTCATGTTAAACCGCTATATATATACACCTCGCTGATATCAATTTAACTTTTTTAAATTTCCGCCAAATTTTGCAACCATATTCCTAAGGAAAGCTCAATCCATATTCTACAGCTATGGATTTTCATGTAGCGCTGAGTAGAGACACGAAATAAAAATCTCGACATTTGTGTATACAAACTGTTCGACGAATGTCAAAGATTATTTTGCATAATCAGGTGTCTTACCAACGTTTTGTGGGATACTTAAGATAAGAATAATAGGTATTTTGTGTGCTGGGCATTACAAAATCAGATGTGAACATCTCTTGAGTAATTATGTGTGGCCTTGGATTTTTTTTCTATACCTGGCTACGCAAACAGTTAAAACGAAATGAAACACATCGTTCACGGCTGTGACGAGGGGTTTTTGAGCTCGCATACACCGAAAAGTGCGACGCACTACACAAAAGAGTACACAGCCTTGGACTACCTTGGTAAACATGGGAAGGCGATTCCGTGGCATAAGGGTTAGCGTGATGAACCTGTGGATCTACGAGTTGAAACAGACATAAGTATACCAGTCGTCAACCAGTAAGGACGGTCCTGGTCAATTATCGCAAGGCCCTTTCCCAAAACGGCGTATAGCTCAAACCACCAAAGAACTAAGCAAATATATAAGGTATGGTCATTCGGTTTTCCCGGGATTTGTCCTTTTTCCTCCAAACATAATGCCGTCCGCTGTCGTATAAGTGAAATATTCTTGAGTGCGACGTAAAACACCAAGTAAATAAATATATAAACGCCGGAGTTTTACGAGTTCCGTAGTTGTCTGGAATCTATATTGATTTAACACTGCCGTCGTTTAATAACATCGTACATCAATTTGAAACGCATTTCACATCTTCTCATTGGTAGTTAGCTGGGCGATTTTGAAGGAACAGATGCTTAAACTTAACCTTCATTTGTATGTATGGATAGAGGAAACCGGAGAAAGCCTAAGGAAACTATTTGCTCATCAGTGTCAACGTGACGTAAAACTACAGTCGAGCACCACGTGTGTTCGTATATACGTTTGGAATGCTTTTAGGATTAGCTGCTTTGTCAGTCTCTAACATTATAAGTTTTTAACTCTTTTTTCTGTAACAATTTAGGTTATCAGTTTATATGATTTCTAAGTATACAAACAAAAATATTTATTTCATTTGATATATTAAGTCCTTTGCAAACAGTTTGTTAAAGTCAAATGTCCCACTGTACAGCGTCAGACATATTTTAACCGAGTGTGGTTCAAGGCTGGTCTCAAACCCGGAATCATGGAGTCTCATTCCCTTCCGCTGGTCAAGGGGGTCACTGTTTTGGTTTGGTTTTTGGTTTGATTTGTGTTTTACGCGGTATTCAAGAATATTTCACTTATACGGCGGCGGCCAGCATTATGGTGGGTGGAAACCGGGCAGAGCCCGGGGGAAACCCACGACCATTCGCTGGATGCCGACAAACCTTCTCACCAAGGGGGTCACTGAATGGCCGTATAGATTACCCACGAATTCTTAAATATCACTTGCTTTCCACCAAAATGGGCTTGCACATATGACATGGTCAGCCTTTTGCCAAACGCCGTTATTTTCATCCTGGCACTTAGGTTTCCTCCAACAATAAACCTGAGCGCTGTCGTGTGATTGAAATTTTTTTGAATGCTGAGCCAACAATCAGTCAGTCAATCTTGTCGACTGAGTGATAGTTTCGTGTGTGTATATATTTGTGTGTGTTTTTGTGGTGTAAAATTGTTGTCTTTATAACCCTCAGCGAATTTAGGAGGGCGTCTCAAACTACTGGGCTGATTCTGATCAAACTTACCATACCAAAATCAGTTTCCCCATGTAACTGAAACAAAGCTAAAATAAGACGCAAGGCTTATTAGATGGAAAGCAGCATACTAACCGTTTCATTTTAAGAGATTTTAAGAGAGCTAAATTCATTTAAATTTTTGAATTCTTTGGTGGCCTTTATGGATCTTATAAATGGTGGGTTAGGTATACTTTGATGCCACAAAAAGTTTGTCCCGCTCTAAAAACGACTTTGTGGGTTGGAAAAGCTATTATTGCCCTTGAGTAAAGGATTTCCTCAATAATGTTCTCAACTGCATGGGAGAGAGTAAATCTCGAGCGGTGACGACAAGGTGATAGTTGGCAAATGGACACACGGAACCGGTGAAATACGTATTCTTGTTAGTTTATCTGGGTTAGGGTTTTGTTCTAACTATTCATATAAATGCTTCCATAGAAGCAAATTAAAAAAACCATGATTTATGCAGAATGAGATTTTAAAAATGCAGTGATGTAGGTTTTAGATGTCACTCGTCGAGAATTACTCAAATTGCTGTATTTTCCATCATCTTAAATATACTCGCACATTTTTAAAAAATGCGAAAGGATCATGCATCAGTAATTCTTAGTACACCAGCAGAACCCTGGTTAATACAAGAGTGAAATATAAAAGATCCAAAGACGTCCGTGCTATGTAACATGTACGCTATGCATCTGACCGAATGACCGCTACATGTGTATGTTGTGAACCCTCCGTGACGTCCTCCCAATATATCCTGTATGTCACGTGAGACAGTCAGACATAAATTCCGAGCCACTGTCCATTTGAACCTATTAATAGGTATATCTACTTCTGACAGCAGCATCACTTGGTATGTGACCAGTGCCATACGCTAACTACACGTCTCGGGTCACCCCGTTTCGGCGGCGCTCATTGACCGTTAGTTCCCCCTAACTAAGCTATGGGTTTGTACATCAAATTCTACCAAAAACCTTACGTTTCCTGCTCCAGGCATATTCATGACGTGAACTCTTCACAATTTACTGTCTACTTGCTGCGACCATCAGACGACTTTAGCCTGACCTCGGACAACGACCGAATACTAAATCCCCTATACGTAAGGACTCTTAGTCTGAATCTAGGTCTGAATTCCTTGACGTGCTATGGCATTATTGCCAGAACACAAAGGACTTAATACCTAGCAGTCTGCTGTAACGGCCAATAGCTAGTCATCCAGGCGCCTTACACATTATATTCCCCTACCTATATTCACATAAATGGTATATCCACGTATGTCGTAAATGCATCTTTATGTCAAGGTAAGATTGCGTTTAAGGTGAATGGAAAATGCTGTATGGAATTGTCAAAATAATTGCAATATGAATTCGGGGAAAATATGTCAGATACCAGTTAACACACACTGTCATACACATTTATGTATACTTTAAAAGACGTTGGTGAAGGCTTTATTAGGGGATTTCTTTGTTCCACTTAGATGTCAAAACAACGACGCCATGCTTTGAGACAAACTATCAGCCACACCTATTTTGGCATTTTGGCAGTGATGCTTACTGTAATGTGGCGAATTTTGGGGGGATGCTGCACATTTTATCGAACTGCTCGAATTTCTGATTAATGACATCTACGTAAAATTAAGCAGCGTGATATATCAACAGCATATATAGGTATTCCAACGAGAAGTAACTGAGCTGCCCTATTAGCACATCTTAATTTGTTCACATAATTATGAATACGAGTGTATGTTGGAAAATAGTCAGCTTCATTAAGATTGCTCCTTTACATTCACCAAACGTCATATAGACTATTTTTGCCTGTAAACCTTGCTTGTATAAAGGAGAAAGTGAAGGAAACATATTAAAGGAGACTAATCCATCAGATGGCATCTTACTTTGATTTGTATATTTACTGAAACGATCAAGGATTTCTCTGACATGGATTATACAACAACGGAGAACACCTTAGCTTCGATATTGTTGACTGTTCGTTTATTGATGGCAAAATCGCAGAAGGCTCTGCATAAGATGCATACGTATATCTCCTAGTTGCAAACGCTAGAAAGTGTATACGCACACAAGTCATCTGTTCAGTTTAACAGTCTGTTGTCTGAGTGACGCAAGTATGTATTTTGCTATTGCATTAAACTGTTTTGTAAAATATAACACACGTGCTCTATTAATTCAACATAAAAATTCTTTTAGACTAAGAGAATATTATACTGAATGCTAGTATGACAAAGTATAATGTTGAATGTTGAAATGATGCACAAGAATATGTTCTAGCATCGTTCCAGCATCATTCAGACAACAGAATTTCTGTTAAAATTAATAGATTAAATTTTTGAGTGCACTATGTTATGGGGAAAAATGCCGTCAGCTTCTAAATTTAGCTTGCCACTGTTTACATATGCTGAGTTCAGGGCCTGCTGTCTACCTTAGAATGTTCCAGAATACGCTCTGTTCGGGGCCTGTTTGTTTACAACAAGTGTTCAAGAATTTTCTTCTTCTAGAAAATTCCACCAGTCTATATAAGACCTATGAAAGCAGGTCAGAGGAGAAAGGGGAATTACGGAGAGTTTCGGATGCTTTCGCTGTGTATTACTTTAGTAGGCCTTTTGTGCTGAATTTTGGTGTCTTTGGCTCTGGATTTGTTATATCCTATCTCCACCGAGCACTTGTTCAGTCTGAACTTGTATATTTAATTTGTGCTCTTGTGTATACAGTGCTTATTAGTACACGGACCCTGTCTGTGAAATGTTGTGTATATTTCGTCATATACTCAGTTATACTTGGATTTTCCCTTTTATGAATATTGCCTCTGTGCAATTTTTAAGCATTGTGGAGTATATGTGTCCGTTTGGACTTGACACTGTTGTACATGTTAGTACTTTAGTATTTGTATAGATACTGCTATCCTTTCTTGTTAAACTTAAGTACTTTAGTATTT
Organism: Liolophura sinensis; assembly: GCF_032854445.1. Taxonomy (NCBI): domain Eukaryota; kingdom Metazoa; phylum Mollusca; class Polyplacophora; order Chitonida; family Chitonidae; genus Liolophura; species Liolophura sinensis. Next base: position 16,612,651 of record NC_088301.1, on the reverse strand, counting down.
GTAAAAGTCTTGTTATCTGTTCTTGTTAAACCTAATAAATTGTTGTACAATAAAATCTGCTGGTTTTGGTTACTTTTTTGTGCGGCTAAACTGTCGTGTATTTCAAACAAGCCATCTCTTTATAATACAGACAGTTTGGGTCGTAACAACTAACATCGATGATTCCATTCCCCGTCGTAAAAGAATAGCTGCTGAAATCAAGATTTTACTGTTAAGCGCTTCCATTCAAAGCTTCTTTTTTTTAATTTTGCCAAACATACTAGTCATTAGTTGCTACTTATCATCATAACGTGAAAAATTTATAGCGCTATGCTCTGTAATTATATATTTAATTCCGCTTAAGCCGGGCCTGGGAGCGATATAATCATGGCACAGTTTCAATATTACCGCTATGTTTATGTGATCAGTTGCAATAAAAGCGTACCTGAAGAGATACGTTTGTACTTTTCGGTGATTTATTATAGGATATTATGAATGATACATACATCGACCTTACAACGTTTCAACATGAAGTGTTGTGGACACCGTACTGGATTTGAATTATTGGATATTACACGTGTATGTCTTTCCCACATGGGAGCCTCCGTTGCCAATGTGGTTAGCACGACAACGCGGCACATTGACCCAAGCCCCATGATCAAGAAACAATCTTAGATTTATGTCAAAATTTTGATCATTAAATTTGGTATGTTACTTTCTGTTATTTTAGCTGAAATTTGTTTTACAATAGCTTACCCATAATATACGTTATCAAGCAATATTTTGACCTTGTTTTGTAGGAAATAATATTTTTACAGTGATTTGAACTTCTGACTTAAGTCGAAGATCGCTTAGCGATCTCGAAGGCTGAAGCCTCTTACACATGTGGTCGCTGTGAGTTGACTTCGTCTTCGGCCGTACGTGGGAGGGTCTGTCAGCTTTGTTCGGTTTCCCCTCGCCATAATTATGGCCACCCTTGTATAAGTGAAATATTCTTGAGTACGGCGTAAAACACCATTCAAATAAATAAGTAAATAAATGAATAAAAAAATAAATCTGTCCGATGTCACTTTCTTCTGTTTGTATATTACATGTGTATATTCTAACACATCCACAGCTGTGATTTTTGTGTCTAGCCAGCGTACATGCCCGCACCATCTAACATGTCGTTTTAGGCATGCTGGCATCCTGCCAAGATATGCCTAATGGCCTTGCCAAGTTGGATTCTTCAAACTAAAGGGTGTAATGGTTATACGCATATAGCTAGTACATGTATTTGTTTCAATCAAAACAGTTACCAGTTTGGCGTCTTCTAGCTAATCGTAAGGGCGTCTGCCAAGTGGTCAGGTGATCTGAGATCAAACCCGATTGGTCATGCCAATGACTTTGAGAATGGTACATGTTGTTGCCTTGGAAGGCGCTTTGTACTGAGAGGTTAGAGCAAGGAAACAGGACTGGTTGCCTCGGTGTCGGTATAATGTGACTGGATGGGGTGTCATGTCTGGTATCTTCGGCATGGTCCTGCGTTAAACTCACTCGGCATGGTATTTGATTGTGACGGTAGCACTTTGGCGGTATGGACACGCCCTGTTACAAGAAAACACAGTACATGTAAACAGCTCATAACTACTCGTCATCTTATGACTGAAAAATTGTTAAGTACGGTGTAAAACCACAAGCATACATACATACAATAAACACAAATACAATTAACTTGACAAGGTCATGTCAACTTTATTCGAAAAATGCAATTTAACTTTTAAAATAAAACGTCTCTGTCGTCCTTACATTAGAATCTCCTGGTTCCACACTTATGATTGGCTTGGATATTCTTTTTTTGTAAGTTTGTAAAGATGAAAACTTAGCTGATTTGGAAAGAAATCAACTAAAAATGTAACAAATTTACAACATTTAATATTCTAGTGTATAAAGATTTGAGTTTGGCTTCATCTTCAAGCGGTGGTTTATGTCCCTTTTTCTCGCATATATGTAAGACATTTTATTTCAATAGGCAATCCTTACTTCTTAATTCGTACCATTAATACCGGCTGTGTAGCGTAAGTAGCTTATTGTTTGAGGGTTCAACTCACAAATTATTAAGAAAAGTACCGTTATTCGAAGATTACATGTACTATAATGTATAAAAACAAGGCGTAATTTATATTTATATTTTGTGTTCTTCGTACAGATATTTATTGGCAACTGCTCCCCGTGACAATATAATAATAATCGGAAACTTTAATTCTTTTAACATTTGTTATGTCAACATCACATTTAACGAATCTATATGTTTTAACAAAATTGTATCACCTTACCCTATATATACAGTATCTTGTGCTACATGTAACTAATTCATTAACGTGTATTTACTGCATCATTTCGTGTTTAATAACAGACACTGAAGCTGATTTCAATTATAATTACCTTCAAAGCACCCCAAATTTAATATGCCTGATTTAACCGCACTGCCTTAAAATCGACTAACAATGAGTCGCCCAGTCATGTGCCCTTCTCTTTTATGGTGTGCTGTAGCCCCGTTGCCAACAAATCGTCTGTATTAATTCCTTTTCACAAGGACGCAAAGAAGAGTTATTGAATAATAAGTGAGTGGCAATACATTTTACAGGTTTGTATTCCCAAAGCATTCATCGGTGGTATTGGGTAACGCTCATTGCCATTCCAGAACGTCCCTGCATGGCGCTTAGAGCTGATGACAGGGGTTAAGATAATGATCTCATTGACACTGATTAATCTCGGCACACTGCTGCTGAAGTCAACATCTTTCCACATGGATACCCCAGTGTGTGACGACGTACCACCGCAAGCACAGTCCTTAGACGACAAAGAAGAAAGGGCTAAGCCCAGTGGTATTCGGAGAAGCTCTCACCAGTTATCTCCCGTTGAAGGGTGTTCTGCTCTCAGACCCCTATTAATTTTCCTTAAGCCACAATGTTAACGTTTAGTGCAGTCACAAACATTTAGCGACCAATGACCTTGGAGCATACCTGGCCCAGCCCTGTGAGAAAGCAGCCATACCAAATCTTGACATAGGCTGACGTCAAAATCTGGACCTTTCTATTCCACCAGCTAGGAAGGGCCGAGCTAAGACAAGGGAACGTCACACTCAGCCTCATCACCACCTGTCTCCTTGTTTCCAGATTTTCAAAGTTTCGGCATTAAAACTTATACCTGTCCACAGCTTAGATGATTTCCATCCTTCCGATGTCAAGCATGCACTCGTACACCAAAAATTGCAGGCAGAAGGAAAGACTTTACACCCTAAAATACACAGAATTACAAATTGGAAGTGCTAATTGAGTACTGATTCTTTCTTCACTGTTGGCATGGTGGCACAAACAGCGCATGTTCAAACCAATAACAGTTTTGTCTGTAGTTCTCCAACACATGTAGTCTAGCAGATCACTGGATAGAATCGTACGAAGAAATATTAAAGAATGATCAGTGCAACGCAAATAGAAAATAAAAAATGCAATTAAGTAATATAATTAAGAATTAATTATCAGTTAGAAATACTTAATATTAACCCTCTGGTGTTCATTACTATTTCACCTTAAATTTTAGCCATGTATATTTAGCTTATGTAAGAAATCGTTTCCATTAATTAAAATGTATCTCCTCCCAAAGGTGTAGCTTTGAAAAGCACGTCGTCGTTGTTGTTGTTGTCTTGGGAGATGACCGTGTTCATCGTAGGATGCATTTTGAAAAGCGCGCTCGTCGCAGCTTGTGACTCCACAAAATTTCATTAAAGGTAGCAGCTTTATTCACGATTGGTATCTGTCTAGTATAGTGGAGGGTCTGAGTATTCATTATGTGTAAGTGTATGAACATATTTCAGTTGAGAGTGAGTCAGCTGAATCTATGCGTCGAAAGAGACATTCGTTATACCAGATGGCAAGCAATACGGCCGTTCCATGTCAATCATTACAAGGCAAATTCCCAAATTGACGTTTAAATTCACAAACTATGAAAGAATAAAGGATATAAAGTACGAAAATAGAACTGTATCAAACAAAGAGAAGCAGTCAACGGTTTTCGATGATGTAGGAAAGATGCAAGGTATGTTCCATGCGATGGGGTGAAATTAGTATTCAAACCATGTGCAATGCTAGAATATAAGTATAGTAGGAAGGACAGTCAGTGAAATGCCATGCCTGTCTGATGAGCAAATGATCCCTTCCTTCCCATAGGATAATTAATATAATCCTTGACTGGCCTCAAACGCTGTGACAAAACATTATATTCTCTCCGGTCGTCTCTCTTCAACCTTTTATCCCTTCAGCTTTATCACAAGAAAAAACAGCATCTACGTTCAGATAAAAATATGAACCATGATTGGTTAACAAATGTGGTCAGCTTTTCTTCTTGTCTTTGGGATCAATTCTATAACAATAGATATGAATAGGAAAATGGCGGAGAAATAGGAAACGGAAGAGGAACATGAAACGGAGGAGAATAGGAAACGGAGGAGAAATAGGAAACGGAGGAGGAATAAGAAAAGGAGGAGGAATGGGAAACTGAGGAGAAATAGGAAACGGAGGAGGAATAAGAAACGGGGGAGGAATGGGAAACGGAGAAGAAATGGGAAACCAAGTGAAACGATAGATTGGAGAGGTGACAATGTAAAAAAGTAACAAATAAAGTGAAACAAATAAAATGTAACAAATAAAGTGGTGGCTTATGCATCTACATGTTCACCTTAATCAAATTGATGGTTTTCTGCCTGGGAAGAAATAGTTCTTTCAGTTTATTAGCCATACTGATGACATGGCGTTAAACCATAATCATTCATTTATTCATTAATGCGTTCAGTTCCAACAATGGTCAGTTTTGATTCGTGTTTTCATGGTGAAACAGTATCCGGGAGTAGCATTGTGGCTCAGTGACTAAATTCTGGACACAGACGTTGCGTGTTCCTAAAGTCACTTCCCCATCTTATTTCAGATTGGCACCTTTGGGTTGATATCTCTCCACGTCCGATATATTAATCCTGAAATCCAGTGTCTTGGCGGTGACATTGTCGTCATAACAAAAGTAAGTCAGCTTTCTTAAGAAAGGAGTTCCATCAGTTAACAGCCGGCTATTGTAATGCGGGTTTGTCCTTATAATCCTTCTTTATTTTTTTCATTTGTACTCTGGCAATGAGAAGCCAACGGGTGTGGACTCGCCTGTACTTGTTTTAACCTGCGGTCTGGTAAACAGGAAGAAGCGTGTAGACAAAAGCGTTCACATAAGTAGTGACCCTTGGCGGTTCCCATTTGCCAATAATGGTGATTGATCCCTGAGGGACCATCACCCTGCCCTGTGATCTCCGGAAGAGCTGGTCGCGATATCCCTTCAGCCACCTTGCTTTCCTGCTTTCGACACTTAACGCATTACATTAATGCCAAGCTACCTGTATTACGACCTATTCTGTGCCCGTTTACATGGCCGTGTTAGAATGGGAATGTTAAGTGCGGCGGCTATCAACCTTTTGATGTAATTAACTTATATATAGAGACTTCCGTCTTGTCCTTGGGCCCATCTCTAAATGTTCCTTCAGGGTGCCACTATCCTGGGCAATTTAGATAAATTATATTCTTCCGGATGTGTTTTCCTCAGTTTATGCAAAATAGAAAATCTTCATTCTTATAATCTTATTTAAACTGTGTTTACGTGTTTTGTTGTGTATTTGAATATAGACTTTCAAGTGTTAATCGAAATGTGATTGATTCTTTACACGTCAGATCAATGATCACATGTACATTGTATATGCTCTGTGGTTCTTCTTATTTTTAAGACAGGTTTTAGAAAAGAACAGACCGAATTGTCCAAAAATGAATCGAATTGTAGGATATGAGTAAGTCTATTATCTATTTATTTGATTGTTACTTAACTCCACACTGAAGAATTTCTGACATACGCGATGGAGTGCTGGCGCAGCAAAATGACCGTCTCATTAATGAGGTCAGTGTGAATTCAGTCCAGGTTATGGCGTTGTCTTATCCGGCCGTGCATGGAAAGTTCTGTTAGATACCAGCGGATGGTCGAAGGTTTCCGGCTGGCTCTACCCGGTTTTCTCCCATTATAAAAAAGGCGAAATACGATTACACATTCAAACGCAACCCCAAAAGAATGTAGCACATGCACGAATTTTGTACTGCTGGCCGCCGTCATATAAGTGAAAAGTCATACAATAAAAACTTCTCTTTTAAATAATCAGTACATTAACACTCTCCAAGTCATGTTTGTTAAGTAACAGATGGGACGGCTGTTGACCTTATTCCTCCTTCACGTGTGATATGGATAGCTTTCTTCCGCCGAATCAACTATCCACTAACTTCAATTACAGTGTGACTCTTTCGATTTACTTTCAAATCTTCTAACCAATGCGGTCGCTGTGAGTTCATCTCATGCTAGTTTCCTCTCCGACCATACCTGTGAAGGTCTGCTAGGAGCGTGCGGATGGTCGCGGGATTGGCCGTCGTATAAGTGAAATATTCTTGACTGCGTAAAACACTAATCAAATATAGAAATATATAAAAATATTCTTGAGTACTGCGTAAAACACTAATCAAATATATAAATAAATAAATACTGCTTGTTCGTCAATTTCGTGGTGTTAATTATAATATCTTCATGCACTGTAACATAAGGTGGTATACAGTGATCGCGAAGCTCCATTCCTTTTCAGTGGCTTATACAATTTTAACTTAAAACATGATCACGTAGATTATAGATGTAGTTTACATTAGGAGCTCTTCCGTTTTGGGTAATCATTTGGTTTACATAATTAGACAGCGTTGGGTCAGTATTGCTTGGTGTCTGCTTTTCACGTAGGATCTTATGCTTAATTTATGACAGTTTCATTGGATGTCTAGAGCAACTCTTTTCACGTTTGTTATTTTTAGGATTCGTTAAAAATAGGATCTCCCTAGCTACGCTCCTCGACGTCATGGTATGGTGTCTTTTCTTTTACATGGTTATCCCACAGCCTGAGGGCGTGTGGGTAAGAAAGATGGAGGGGGCTGAGAGTTTACCAACCTATGACAAGGAGACTTTCATATAATACTAAACCGTTAATGTTTCCAGACTCCCACTACCGTTGATGAGTCTTAGGTAGCCATATCGCTGCGGTTCACATCCAAGATATGTTCGTTATTTGTCATACGCATAAGGAAGATCAGGTAATTGGCGCGTCCGTTGTTCTAACCATTGTCCGCCGAGATTTGACCAGCCGAGAATTCAACACCAGCATCACTTTCTTGCGGATTCAATAAATACGGTTTTTTCGACAACGGTAAAATCACCCGCGCCATTAGATTTTCTAACTAATGTAAAAACGGCATCCATCACAAGTTTGCTAATGGCCTAAGAACATCGGCGTACTATATCTCACGTCTTGCAGTGTTGCCTAAAACACGGCCAGTTCCGCAGTCTATGACAGTCCCTGTCTCAGAAGAGGACACGGGCGACTCCAGAGGCCCTATTGATGGATTCATTAGCCCGGTTGGGTTTAGACGAGATGCTGTAAAGGACTGGAGAAATACTCCCGACAGTCGCACAAGCTTTTATCACGATCAGCACTGCCTTGGCCGTGTTCAGTGTCCTAAGCTTCAAACACTGAGGATAAGGAAAAAAACCCAAACACATCAACAGTAACTCAAAGAAAGCACTTTACAATACCTGTATACGTAAGGTGCTTTTGGCATTGCGCTTGAATATGTAATTGTATTTCGGCTTTTTGCACCTTACGGCTTATCAACGTCAGAAGATCAGAATGCTATAAGCATGAAGATTAACATACCGCTTTTGCAAAAATCATAAATGTATAACGTGAATGAAGATAGGAGATGTGATTCAGACTGGCATCAATTCTTACATATGTATTGCCTTACTGAATAATACTGAGTATTTTGTACTTGCCATTCTTTAAGTCTGCGCAACGTCTGTACGCAGCGAACACCATAAGAAAGGAAACTTGAAACTCAGTACAGTCGAACTAACCTTTTAATATCATCGCTTTGTTTAATGACATGTGTATCCTTTGGCACAAACCAGCGAATCTGTATCTAAGCTTTAGGCCGTGGCAAACACGGTGATTCCACACTTTACGTATAATTCTGCTGAGGCCACCTCGGTTACTTCAAACGGAGTTTTAACGAATGCCGGTTAAACGTATTGGGTTGTCTAAGCTACTAGTGTTTCTGGTCTAGCCTTGACGATGCGCTGTCCCTAGGCCATCCGGTGATCCCATGCACGACGCCAAAACACTGCGGGCTATAATCGATTAAAATGTAATACTAGGGTCTGGGGTCCACTGGGCGCCGACTAACACCGAATAATTTGTTTTAATAATATCTCCATTATCGGCTCGGTCTAGACAAAACGCAGTATATTATGATGCGATGGAGGTTAACATACGGTCTCTGTCGACCAAACGACCGACTGCCAGGCCTCAATATAATCGTACTTTGGAAACCATTCCCTGTGCAGTGATATTTCCCAGTCGGAGATTTGAAGCATGCTCTCAGAAAACACATGCATCACCGCCGCCAGACCCGCTTACAAGTTTCCTCCATTAAAGGGAAAGACAATTCAAAACTGATACCATCGTCAATAAATGAACAACCCAAAAGCAGATTTCATAATATTATTAGCTGGGGTTGTTTTTTCTCTGGCGTGAATCCATGCAAATGAACCATGCTGGTAAAATGACGACCGGTGATGTTGTTTCTATTTAATTTACTTTCATGTTTTCCCTAGATATTAAAATTCTTCTTGGTCTGAAATAAAGCAGCACTTAATACTTTTGATGTTGTTCATTGTTACAGCCGTGAAATTTAATACTTTTGATCTTGCTCACCATAATAGCCGTGGAATCCACAGAATCTTGTTTATTAAGAGCACAGAATCGTTCATCAATGTAACCGTATAACTCAAAACTTGGGATACGTGCTTGTTGATTTAGACGTAAAATTTAGTACTTTTGATCTTGTCCATTAAGGTACCCATGGAACTGTATATTTTAAAACGATGACATTTAGGCATCATACTATGGCAGAAATACGCTGAATCATTGCATTATTCTTTCCGGATCCGCAGTGTAAATCTAACTCCCATTTGAACATCACTTTTCTCACATCAATGTTCCGCAGCCTTACCGAGTTCCTTAAAGTTATTGCGTGACATCCTTGACAAACTAAGGGTTTAAAACTTCAAAATAACCAGAAACGGCCGGGTGGAATTAATTTGTTATCCATTTTATAATATTTCGGAGGTGAACCTAGGTCGAAGTATTGTTGTGTTTACCCGAAGTCGAGCAAAACTCCGAGAGTTTTTTGTTGCCTGGATCAAGAAACCCTGTATTGGACAACAATTTTTTTCTGTCTTCGTTGAGCTTAAGCGTCGCCAAGGTTAATAGCACAACAGAATGGACGCCCCAGGTAAACGCTTCCCAAAACAACATTCAACACAAAGAGCGTAACTGCAAAATTAGTACGTTAGTACGTAAACATTCGTATACCATTCGTAGTCCGTAAAGGGCGTTCCAAGTCGATAATCGCAAGATCCATTTCCAAAACAACGTTTAACACTAACTCCCAAAGGTATGTAAGAAATTATACAAATAGGAAATAAAAAAGAAATTCGTAGTCCATGAATGAGTTCCAGGTCAGATAACAATTAAACAAGATATCTCAGCCGCGCTCTGATTGCAACTGTTCATAAAGTCATCATGCAGATGTAATGAGCATGGCTGCCTTTACCGGCCCTTAGCCCCAGGTTAAGCGGTATTGGATACAGTTCCAAAATGAGGAGCGTTACACATCCTAACCGAACAGATTGTGATTCAAAAGTAACGGACGATTACGACTTTCCCGTTAATATGTAAGGATCTCATACTACAAGAGACGCCATCTATGATGTTACACATGACATGCTGGATTGTATAAAAGCTGTCTACTAAATAGACGGTTACACTCGGCAACCAGCGCTATCTATGTTGTTAAATACTGTGTACGCGACAGATATTTACATAAGGATAACAGCGCCGTCTATGTGGTTGAGCACAATGCAGATTCTGAACTCTCTGTCCATACCTACTAATGGGAGTGTTATATGCATTGTAGAATTTGAGAAACTTAGAATAAAGGCGTTTGATGGAGTGCCCTTGACATACTAGTTTTTGAACTAACAACTTGTGACACAGATTAAAGTCGTCGCAATTTACCCAAGATCTGCAAATGCTACACGGCGAGGTATGTATACGCCACATGCAGGACCCTTTGGTATATTGCTATCCAAATAAGGATAATTTACATTATCAAAATTGAAATTATCGCTTTTTTAAAGGCGGCGTGAAAGGAATCATGCCAAGGGTAACAGTCAGCAATTTTCATTGGTGTAGGAAAGACGCTAGGAATGCCCTCGACGAATGAATGAAATCAATTTCCGAATCGTATACCGTGCTAGTTTATAAGCTGTCGATAGTCAAAACGCGTATCTTAGTTGCGCTTTAATTGCAAATGTTAACATATCTCGAACGTGGCGATCAAAATCAACAGCTGGGATACACAGCCCCTAGCCAGGGTTTCCTGAGCCACACATTTTACAAGTGAGACACAACCCTCTCATTCCCTCAAAGCATTTGTTGTCATGCCGATAGTGTTTACATTTATAAATGCAAACCTGAGTGGAAGTGACCAGTAGACAGACGTGGAGTGTCGGAGCGAGGTGTGTCAGCTCTCGTATTGGACCACAGGGCTTAGGTTTCGTTTATGATAGGACTGACACAAAAAGCTTGCATTAAAGGCTGTAAAAACCCAGTACTGTTAGGAGAGAGTTCCGAACACAGCCTCGCTGTTATTAGAGAACCAGACGCCAATCCCATCCACAGACAATTAATTTGCCGTTTACCTCGCGTTTTAAATGATTTTTACGACACATTTGTCTCATTCATAGGGACAATTACAGTCAGAAAAACGCCAGAAAATCAATGCTAAATGAAGGTTATACGTCATTTGAAGGCATCTGCGCTATCTCTCTCCGTCGGGCATCTGCCGCTCTCACATATTCCTGTCCCAGCGAGGACGTCCCTTAACGGGTAATCCGCTGTGCCTTGCTTTATACCGCGCTCACACAGAAGACTCGTTTTTTCCAAGGCACATTTCTTTCATCTTCTGATCGTGTTCAGCTTTTGGGTCCTAAGCCTCTGCAGTCTTCATCTCCCTCGTCAAACGTATTAAACTATACATCATTAATTCATTCATTGGGAATATTTTCTTTGCGTTACGTACATGCCTGTGCCAGGCCTAGGCCATAGCCAACCGGTCTAAAAGTCAACTACTTATATGCTTACATTATAGACTCGTTAACTCCCTCAAGAGACTAGAATCTCTCCAAGCTTACTTCTCATGCAAAGGTCTTGAAAGCTTTACAACGTAATTTCCTCGATTAATGGTTATGGTATTTGCCTTAGAAAGCTGAAACATTTAAAGTCACTCTATAATCCACTTAAACACACGTGGTTTGGTTTACTCGAATCTTAATGATTTATTTGATGTTTCAAGAAATTGAAATTGTAGGGAACATTTTTGAAACAACCACGTTTTACATAACATTCACCAGTACCATTGTGTTCAAATTTTTAACATATGTTATATTTCAACATGTGTATTTTTTGAAATTATTTATGTGATTTGCATTTTTAAAAAAATAAACAATAAAAGGATTTGCGAGGACATTCGATGGATCAAGCTGAAAATATTTCAGTGATGACCACTAAAGATTTCCGCTCAAAAATGTGTAAACTACGGAGCACTTCGAAAGCAAATTCCATCAATTGGAGGAAATATTGTTCTCGAATAAGTTTTTTTTATTGAATGTATATATACGCATTCAAGGTACATTAACGGTGAAGGGTTTTCCCTTGCCCACCAGCTTCCTCGGATTTCATTATAATTCTTGACCTTCTGACCTTTAAAGTAGCTTTGACAGAATCCCCCATCAGTGGCAAGGCCTATCCTGAGTGTCACGAGAAGACCGTCTTCAAACCTGCAACGCGCAGTTTCCCTTAAGTGAATGGATTTGAATTTACACCCCTATGTGCTTGTCCTCACATGGGAATCAGAAAAAAAAAAACTTCCACAGCGCCATTTAACTCGAGTCTTCTTTCGCAGTAGATTTTGCACCGGAGCTCATAAAACACTAATCAATATTCGTTGTGTGCGGCTTTTAAAATGTCATTAAGCGAAAAGTGCCAAGATAATAATTAGTCTAATGGCATAATAATGGGAGTTGTCCGTAGAAATAACCTACAAGCCTGAGCCGGATCAAAAACCTATAAAACAGGCCACGGTCGAGGGCCAGAGTCCACTATATTGCCGCGTTATTACTTGTCAATAGCTTAAAGCGTTACCGTGCTGCTGAAACCTTTAGATTAAGACTGTTCACTGTTGACTGGCAAACACAGCACACCTATGTGAACTATAGCGTCACAATTACAGCTTCAGATGCATGCCGCCGACAGAACATTAATTCCAAAACGGCCTCCTCTATTAACACCTCTGACACTCTGCTTTAAAGTAACTCTCCAAAATACCTAAAACGAAATATCGAATGTTTTAATAAATAATTTCAGTAATTGTATACAATTTTTATTCAATGGCTTCACACAGGAAACTCACATGCAAGCACACAATTAAAACTTCCTCAGCACCTCCTCCAAAACGCGGTAAACTTCACACTGCCACTTTTACTTATCCGTGTTTTTAAAAATGCTGACTGTATTCTGGAAACAGTAGCCACCAATATAGTTGTAGTGACAGCGCGGGTATTACCCCCATACCCACCCCCTCACCACTCTGTTCCCCTTTCAATCAAAAGTTTTACTACAGTGTTACATTTAACCTTATGCTTTTACGACATGTATTACACACTGCTCTTGTGCTGGGTTAATCAGCTGATTGGTCTTCTTTTCCCTCCTTTTTTTCTTTTTTAACTTTATTCTGGCGATTGAGAAGGGGGAGGGGGGTGATGTAATTTAAGGATTTACATGAACAGTCAACATGTCTTCATGTTTCACCACATTTAACTACTTCGGTGGCCTAGTGAGAAGAGTGTCCGCCTCGAGGTAGGAAGGCCTAAAATCAAAAACCGGGGCGGGTCATACCAAAGAAAAAAATGTTGCTGCCTGGTTTCTCGGCTATAACGAGGAAATAGGACTGATTGGCCCAGTGTTAGTATAATGTGACTGGGTGAAATGTCATGTCTGATGCCTTAGGCATGATGCTTCAGTGGCGAAGACACCGTTTGTGCACACACCTAATTATTCCGCGTCGTCATGTGAATGAAAAATTGTTAAGCACAACGTAGAACCGCGAGCATAAGTACATGCATAAAGTCTGTTGTGAAAGCTTATCGAAAGTTTATTGCCATAAAGGCCACAATTTGGCTATAGTCTGTTCCATTTACTCAATCGGCTATTTTCAGCTATCTGTAAAATTAGTCATGCTCATTGCCAAAATTGCCTGTGGTCATTGACACGTAACAACACAAGCTCTACATACTGATATGTTGTAATTCATATTATTGTAAGCAAAATGTAATTAGAATACTTTTTTCTAATTCATAATGTTACACTCCATCAGCCTCGTTTCAACACAAAGAACCCATTGCCTCGGATTTCTTAATAATTATTCAAAAACAAGTTGCATGCTAGACAGTGGGCGTGGAGAGTAATTTTTTTTACAATGATTACATCGCTTTAATTTCCTAACATCCATTTCTAAAACCATACTGCCGTGAAATCATATACTACTATAAAATTCGTTTATTAAGGTTGTACCAAAACGTGTAAACAATTTCAAATATAGAAGTGTCAGAAACAGGGTTCACAGAAAAGCCGACAGCAGTTTAGGTAACTGGTGCCGCCCTTCGTCAAAACATGTTCATCACCGCCCCATATCAAGAATGCCACTGGTTTTAAATAATTATGCAATGTGTTCAAGAATATGAACTTCAAACATATTTATGTGTAGAGTTTGTGTTGTTACGTGTCACGGACTAAAGGCATTCTTTTTTAATTTTAGTAGTAGTTTTAAGTATGACTGATTTTACAGATAGATGAATATAGACGACTGGCTAAAAGAAATAGACTATAAAGACAAAATTTTGCACTAGGAGTTGCGATTTAAATAAAATCTCATGAGTCGGTCCGCCGTCAAATAATGATGCGCTCTTCTTAATGTCTTGTATGAGGGACAGGCATGTATGTGCATGTTGTAGAGAAACGATGAAAATGTTATGACTACCATTGATAACTACTGAATGATACCATCATTCAGTAGTATAATGCAGTGATAACCAAAGAGAAAGGCAACTGGTCTTCAGGTGACTGAACAGTCTGGATTCATTTGACTTGATGACTTCATTAATAAACCACATAGGCCGATTAGTTATCGATTGCATTGTTAGATTTGGCGTCGTTGCTGTTGGAACAATGTTAATTCTTGGACTGGCTAAGATTGTTTGTCCTTTTGAAAGAATGTAGCCACATGGTATCAGTAGACTACGATATTTCAATTGATACAATTTGTATGCATGCTTGATAAATATAAATGCATATTGTCACATGAACAAAGGCATTACGAATTCGTGAAACTTTCGAGGCAGTGAGCGTAAATGTGAAAGAAAGGTTACTCGAAGACTTCAAAATATTGCGAGAAAGTTTTATTGATTGACCGCTAAGCACATTGTGTTATTTTTTTTAAAGAGTCTATTCAGTTTGCAGAGAGCCTGATAAGGTCATACCTGTCTATACAGCTGATACACATGTTGTGTACCTACACAAGAACACATAACTGTCAGTTCTTTACCCAACATCAAATGAGCTTTACATGATAAAGTAAGGCAACAGGGAATATAGGGAACGAACCCTACAGTGAGTACATGTACAAGATAAATCAACAATCCCTATGATTTTAGCATTAAACTATCTCTCCTGAAGACAAGCAGCTTTATGCTGCCATAAGGTGTTTACTCGTATTGTTATTGTAAATTGATGGTTTGAAAATCCTCTTTACAATGTGTCAAACTATATCTCAACACGCACAGACCAGAAACAGCTACAGTCCTCAGACAAACATAATTACGTAACATAGACAACGCGATAGAATGGGGTGCATCCAAAACATATACGGTCCGCGAGCAACCTACGGTTGGTAGTGGGTTTCCCCGGACATTGCCCGGTTTCCTCCCACCATAATGCTGGCCGCCATAATAAGGGAAATTTTCTTGAATACGGCGTAAAACATCAATCAAATAAATAAATAAAATAAAAACAGATACATCAATGCGTTTGATCAAACCCATGTAAGTCCATCGATAAGGTTAAAAGATATCATGATACGACAGACAAAATATACCGAGGCGGTAGTTTTTTGAGAATGTTTTTTTCTTTATTTTAAGAAATATTGACTGGTTAAATATGTAGCTCAATGCCATTGGGTCACCTATGGTACTTAGCGTGATAACATGATATGTTGATATGACATCATAGTCTGAAATTCTTGACAATATAGATAAAAGCAATGGAATGAACAGCTTACACAATCCGACTCTCTCTAAAAATAACACCAAATGGCACTTCTGAATTGTTTCACACGGATTTTTTGTTCAATATTTATTTTTATTTATAATATTAATTTAAGACACCGTTATATCCAATGCTAAATGTGGTAAGCAGAGCGCCTTTTGATGCTTAGTGGAGCTGACAACATTTCCTTTGACACGCTTTGGCCAGTATCCTATATCTCTGAAAACCTGACTACATCTGTACAATATATCTAAAGTACAAAAATATTTATCACTACAGGTACAGCAACTACGCTTCTAACAAATCTACATTTCAATTCTAGCAAGGTATCTAATGTCTTCTACAGCTAAGGCACTCTAATTTTCTAACATAACTACGTCTAATTTCTACAGCTACCGACAAACTACCTCTATTCTCTACAACCTCTACATCTATACTCTACTTTACCTACGTTTCTACATGCTAACATCTAATCTAGTTCATACATTATGAGTTATGGCCTATTGGTTTGCTCTCTACTGAATCTCGTCTCTTTCATACTTTCATAGTTGGCATTGCTTGCATCGGTACACATCTTGATAAATCGTGATAACAGCTATACTCTCATCTACACAGCGATCTCTACTGCTAAGAACTGGGTCTTTCTGACTGGTGTATTTCAGTGACGCGTTCAGCTCTTAATATACTTATATGCACTATTAATTGTAACCGAAGCCACAACCACAATTATCATTGGCTGCAGACGCATTCAACATCCGTAACACAATATTCAACATTACCTACAACCACACTCAGCATTGGTAACACGTATCTGCAGCATTGTCGACAACCACAATTAGGATTGACGATGCAGGCACATTCTACATTAGTAACACCGTCCTTTCGCGATCACATTTAGCATCTGTACCACTATTGGCAACATGTTCAACCACATTCAGCATTGGTAACGGTAACATGTCGTAAACTAAAAGTGTGCTACTCTCAAACTGACCGGCTAAGCGACACTTCACCCAAAGCCTTCCGGCGCAAGCTTACAGACCCCAGAATGCACAAAAAGCCTATACACTGAAAATTGCCTACATCGATGAATTAAATGCTTTTTAATGACTTTTAGCTTGTGATAAACACTGGTGCTGGCACTTTTTCCGCACATTTCTGTACGTCATCAAAGCAGGCGTGATTGGGAGCTGCACATTTCTGTACGTCCTCAAAGCAGGCGGGATTGGGAGCTGCACATTTCTGTACGTCCTCAAAGCAGGTGTGATTGGGAGTTGCACATTTCTGTACGTTATCAAAGCAAGGTGATAGGGAGCTGCACATTTCTGTACGTCCTTAACGCAGGCATGATAGGGAGCTGCATATTTCTGCACGTCCTCAAAGCAGGCGTGATAGCGAGCTGCACATTTCTGCACGTCCTCCATGCAGGCGTGATAGGGAGCTGCATATTTCTGCACGTCCTCAAAGCAGGCGTGATAGGGAGCTGCACATTTCTGCACGTCCTCAAAGCAGGCGTGACTGGGTTGTGGACATTACTGCACGTCTTCAAAGGAGGTGTCATTGAGAGTGGCGCACTTCTGTTTAACCCAGGCATGTGCTTTAGTACATGTAGACAAACACACATTTATGTTTAGAAATTACAGGATTCAGTGTAGGGTATTGTGAATACACACAAGATTCCAACACGGAAGTAAATATCCCTCACGGTACATGTATGTATCAAGCAATGATAAAGCATTCAATAACCGAAGAATTTAGTTGACATGCCTCATTAAAATGTATATAAACTAATCGTAAAGCATATACAAAGCGAACAATTTAGCAGGCTTAACGTAAAAAACTGTATATGAGCCAGCTGTAAAGCATACATAAACCGAAGAATTTATATGACATGTCCTGTTAAAACCGTCGGTCAAATAATCATACAAAATACATAAAAAGAAGAATTTATATGACATGCCCTGTTAAAACCGTCGATCAAATAATCATACAAAATACATAAACCGAAGAATTTATATGACATGCCCTGTTAAAACCGTAGGTCAGAGATATTCGTACAGGATACATAAACAGAAGAATCTAGTGGAAATACCCTGTTAAAACCGTAGGTGAAATAATCATATGGAATACATAAACAGAAGAATTTATGGACATGTCCTGTTAACACCGTACATCAAATAATCGTATAGGATATATAAACAGAAGAGTTTATATGACCTATAAACCCAAGAAGAATTTAGTTGATACACTCCATTAAAACAGTACACCATCCAATGATAAAGAATCCATAAATCAAAGACGTTACTTGACATACACGTCCAGCATTAACCCTTCAACCAATCGCAACATGCCATTTCTAAGAAACGCTGCTTTGCGCGTTGAAATTCCGAGACAAAACATTGACAAAGTCAAATGCAACTTAGTTTCTTTTATATGAAAGCAATTGCTACTACCCATTGCGAATGACGAAAACATATAGTGTATGAGTTTTTAACTATTATAAAACGCCCAAGATATTTAATGCTGTCTCTTGAACATTTCCCCACAAATACATTCATGAATATTCCAAAAGATGAGTCGACAGGGGAAATAAACTTGAGGTATGTCCTGTAACAAGATAGCTGTTACACTTTACAGGAAGATCGTCATTCCACGCATGCGTCTGTTGGTGTGATATGTAGTGATGGCGGTTGGCAAACATGCTTGATTTAGCCGGTAGTCCCACATCAGTCGCTGTATTACATTCTGGAAAAATACAAAGAAAATGTCATGTACCTGAGGGAAAGTATTTTATACATGAACACCACTTACCTTAATTCACGCTATGAACATATAACGACCATAATATATCGCAAAATATCAAGCTACTTATGTTGAACACAATAAAATATCGAATAAATCGCTTTGAATAATGTTCAGTCATGCAAAGTCCTGTTTCACATAGCACGCGAAATTCCCAGTAGTTGTGACATCTCACAAATATTGACGTCGTCCTACATTCATAACCTTAGTGCGGTGAAAGGTACATGTTAAACGATAGGATATCAGCTATTTGACCGACGTAAAAACTGACACATGGGTTTGCAGAACTGCTTGCAATTTCACGGCTGAAAAAATAAATAACTTAGTGTCGATAAACTACCTTTTCTTGAAAATGCAAGCTTCTCTTTTTCAATCAATTCGCAGTTAACGATTGCATAACCATAACATCTGCTATTGTATTTCAGGCTGGCTGAAGAAATAGTTTGTGTGAAAGTGTTTTTGTTTCCGATGACCAACAGATGAGAAATCCGAATTGTTGATTTTGGCATTGCTACGCGATAAACATTTGCAGCTCCGGTGTTGAATTCGCGTGCATTTATAAGATCCTTTCCCTACATGTCATTGTTGTGCTTCTCGTTCACTTCTCCATGCCTCGGGGTATTTATCAAGAAATCCAACCCCTTAGCCCCTGAGAAAACAACATTGCCCCCATCAGACAAAAGGACACAAATAACGTCAGGCTGGGATGGGTTAATTATTAACAACTCGTCTTCCCTTACTGCGGAAGGTGCTGTCCTCTGGTACGAGTAGATGGTCGTATAAGACAAAGTAATTAATACAGCCTATAGCGTATTGTTCCCCTCTTTTAATAGATCTTTCATCATTTGTCGTGGTAAACTGCAACCCTCACTGGTTTACATCTCTCTTCTGCTTCCTCTTTTACCCTTCTGAATAATTCAAGTTCCGACGAAGAAAAAACCGCAACACAAAAACCAAAGACAAAAACCTACGAAGACACCGTGCATACGTAGTGGTCTGCTGTTGACGGTCGAAGTGCTTAGAAAAAAACATTTAAGTAAATAATTAACCACTAGAGTTCTTTCGCAAGTTGGGTATTTTCTTTTTCAGTAGATTGAGTGTTGCTTTTTGTGGGCCTAATTGACAAGTGATGTATCTACACTGTATTAGTTCATTGTGCGTGAGGTGTAATATACGGGAAGAAATACCTAAAGAAGAAACTGCGTGGATTTGATAAGTGAATATCCCATGTTTGTGACATATCAGACCCATGCTGAAGCGGAAAACAGTTTGCGAAAGTACATTGAACATGTGATTGTCTACCGCTTTTTATATTTTAATTGTCCATGTATGCAGTTAACTACACAGTTAAATTAAAAGATTAAGGTAAAAACTGTGACCATCCATCTATGACAGAGCAAACACGATACTGGACAGATCTGTATACGTCTGTGTGTAAATCATACTTATCTCTGGCTCCGGGAAGACAAAGCGATAATAGGCCTAAGTCAAAATTCCTTTTCACTGTAAAATTCTTATTTCTTATGTTACAAGGTCAAAACATTGCTTGACAACTTCAATTCTGGGTAAGTTATTGGACAACAAATTTCAGCTTAAACAACGGAAAGAAGCATACCAAATTACATGATTGAAATTTCGACTTAAGTTTAAGATCGCTTCGTGGCCCCAGACCTGTTAGGAGCAAAATAAAAGGACAGCCAAAATTGCTAATGTACAAGGATCATCGCTCACACAGAATTAACCCTGGAATGGGTAAATCATGGCAAATTACGTTTCGTATTCGAATTCACAGGTTAGAGCAGAACTTTACGTTAAGACGTTTGTCAGACGTTAATTCCATGTCGTCTCTTTAGGCTCTGCCTGGTTTTAAAATAGTATCCTCCCATAGACACCATCAAAACTGCAGTAATTTGCAACACAAGCCTTGGGAGAAGATTTCTGTATTCATATTGATTGTCGTTTAACTCCGTACTTAGGAGTAGAGAACAGCAGAATATTTTCTACACTGTGAAACGCCATAATGAAAAAATTGCTGACAGATTTTAATAAATCGGAAATGGAACCGGAAACCCTGCAAATAAAGCCGGTAAACAATACCAAAGTAAAATACCATCAAAATCTCAAAGCCTTGACGGAATTAGTGATACGTAGCTGGCCTTGGCCCAGTGGTTAAAGGTGATTCCATTTCAACCCTGGAGCACATGAGCTGTGGGTCATATCCAAGCCTTTGATAGACGATTTGTAGATTCATTGCCTTGGGGGCCTTGGCGAAAGTAAGCAATCGACGACTTTCGTGCGATCTGCGCAGTTTAACGTTTCTTGACGATGACATCTTCCACCCATACATTCTGAATATCTGTACATCACGTGTGAAAAAAAATCGTCCGTGGCTTTCTCAAAACACTCCGGTTTTTTTCCACCCAAAGAACTAACATTCTGGTATAAATGAAAAATAAGCAGCAGTCAAATTAAATCAAATCAATAAAAAATCACGTTGTACCTGTGATGGGCGACAGATCAAACGATCAACAAACGGACTTGTGGATAACAAAAACCCTCATGCTGGGCTTTGGAGAAGGTGCAATAGCTGACATATAAGGATTTACAGTTAGTTTACTTTAGTACTTACCTTTTAAAACCATTACTACTATACAGAATAAATTGTCAAGAAATGTACATCTTGGAATGAGAGATGCATTGCATGGATTTATCGGGTGTAAAATAATTCGTGAATTAAATAGATTAACCCTAATTTGGCTATGTTTTCTAATTGCATTCCCATGTCAATAATAAGGTAACATTTGGATGAAGGCAGAGCTGTGTAATTCTCCACAGATTAAAAAACGGAAGGTGGATATATTATAATGGTTGTTTTATTAATGTATCTTGCACGTGAACCGAAAAATGAATAAACATTAGCTATTCAAAAAACGCATGGATGACGGATGCTACTTATCTAACAGTATTTTGTCGCTAAATCTGAAGTAGAAGGCAAAACACACAATATGCACAAAAGCAATACTTCCAATAATAACACACCACTTTGGAGGCCTAATGGTTAGAGCGTCCGTTTCTAAGGTGGGGACCCGGGATCAAACCCGGATCGGATCATACCAAAGACTTTAAAACAGCACTGAGAGGTTAGAGCCAAGGTTGGCTCGGTGTCATATATTGCATGGTGTGTCATGTCTGGTGTCTTCGGCATGATACTTCAGTGGCGACAGCTCTTTGGCTTCATGGGCTCGCCCTGCCACAGGGAGACACATTATATGTGTACAGACCTAATGACTACTCGCGGGGCCTCCGTTAGGCTCACTTGGTTAGGGCGCGAGCGCAGCATAATGACCGAGGATCCTCTCAATAATGCTGTCGCTGTGAGCTCAAGTCCAGCTCATGCTAGCTTCCTCTCCGGCTGTAAGTGGAAAGGTCTGCAGCAACCTGCGGATGGTCGTGAGTTTCCTCCGGGCTTCGTCCGGTTTTCTCCTACCAGAATGCTGACTGCCGTCGGATAAGTGAAATATTCTTGTGTAACACCAATCAAATAAATTAATAAATAATGACTGTAATAATAAAAAAAAAATGTTAAATACGACGTTAAATCATTCGTCAATTCATTCTAATGATAATATTAAAGTCTTTCACGAAATTAAGATAAAATATGACAGGTTACCAGGTTACGTGAACAAGTATGGTTGAGGGTAGGGTATATTTATTGATAGTGCACCCATCAATATTTATTACTTAACAAAATCTGAATGAAGCAACAGTTAACAATGACAAAGTGTGGACGTTGTCAAGTACATGTAACGTAATTGACATAATTTAAATTTTGACCAAATTTAAATTCCACAGCTTCGAAAGCTGAATTGAAAATTATCAAAATGATGTGTTAGAGCTGAAAACTACAATTTCCATTCAGCATCCATCCATTGGTAAGGGACTCCACGAGGAATGTTTCAAAACCTCTATATAAAATGAAAACTGTCTAAAACAAGTAACAGTGACTAAACATTACGATTGTGCATTTATTTATCAATTATAGACTCCATCACAGTAAAGTCCAATTCTACGGAAACTGTTAATGCTGTCAACCTATAAACAGATGACAAATTACGCTGCGCTATCATTAACTAGCATTAATGAGTAACGGTCAAATTTGGAAACTTTATATATCTGAACTAGAATTAAAATCTTTAAAGCTGGCGAGCAAAAAAAAAAAGCGGCGGGGGGGGGGGGAAGAAGGTATAGAAAGTCATTTATTTCCCGAGACCAGGAGATAATAATCGAGTGGGATATAGTTTCTTTACTATGGGTGAAAATTTGACCAAGTTTATACAACATATGACAGGCTTAAGATACCTTAACTCATGCCTGGGCTTTTCGTGTCTTGTTTCAGTGATATTTCATGTATACGTCAACGACAATATGAAACAGAGTGTCACATGTCATCGGAGCAGAGCATTGATTATAGTATATCTGATAAATAACTACTTGGCGATAAACTACTTGGAGATGAAAATTCTGCGAAACAAATTTTAAACGCAGGGATTTTTTTCTTTTTTGCGACCGTTTTGCCAATAGATGCGGAATTGTGATCTTCAGTATTTACATTAATGCTGCAGGCGCTTCTTTATTTGCCGTAGAAAAGATATGTTGTTTGTCGACTTCACGCGAGACCAATAGAAAAAGTGGTTCATCATTTATATGAATCTCTCAGTACGGAGATCGAGACATTTATGCTAGAGACATGTAATCCAGGCATAGAAACCAACGCATGTTATATGATGATCTGATTATAGCAAATGAAACGGTAAAAATCCATGTTTTAGTAATGACGGATACAACATTATGTAATGTAACATTACACGTCAGAAGACACGTGGTGGGAATCCTTTCGTTAGAAACGTATAACTGGTAGAGTGTTTTGGGTGGCGTTAACGGAGAAGAGGGGAAAGCAGGGGGAAAGCATGTTTGCCCAACTCGACGGTCACCTGGCAGCCCCTCCGCAGGTGAAACAGTAAAAGCTGCATTGGGGCTATCAGTGTCATCCATCAAGGCAAGCCCATCGGACATAGGTAGCCATATTCTTACTTTATGTGCAGTTATTTCTCTAGCGATGCAATGATCCTTTCGTGATTCAAGGTGTGGCAGTTACCTCGTTACAAACAGATGGTGGCTGCCTTTGAATATTTCCTTGAGGAAGCAGGAAGTCAGAGATAAATTGTTCCTCTCTCCATATACGTAAACCTAAGTAATTCCGCCATCTTGGAATTACATTTTGCTGCGACGAAAGTAGGCCGATTTTGGTTTTCTTGGGGGTTTTTTTACGATAAAAACGGATCAGTCATTTTCCGACCAACAAGGTCTCAAGCATTTCTGTATATCTTAGTGAGCAGAGTCATCCTATATTTCCGCTAAAAGAAAATGTAGCAAGGGCAATTTGTTAACTTCGGCAAGCAAATATATCTATTTAATGGCATCGTTGGCAGCAGGCGGTTTGGGTTAGCGATCACCGAGGCTGAATGTAGAGAACAGACACAGGCCATAATTTGTGAGGCAAAGCTTTTATTGACAGGAAATAGGACTTGAAGTAGGTGACACCAGTGACGGAGAGAAAGTGGGGCACACACATGTACCGTGTTTCCGGACACCACTCCTAGCGAACGACGGACAAATTTCGTTGGCCAGGTGCTATATATATATATATATATATATATATATATATATATATATATATATATATATATATATATATATATATATATCTGATATATGATCTAAATATTTTTTTGTTTTTTGGTTGTTATGGCAAAAAATAACTTGTCTTGGTATTTATATGGAGAAATCTAGGTCACAGACGGACTGTCAGTTGAACACATTTGTCGCCTTGGCTACAAGCTTCTCGCCACCAAACTTCAGCACAGTTTGACACGTGGCTGAAAAGCCGATAACATTAAGGTCAATATCATAATGTGGACAAATACTGCAATACGATTGGTGGCCGTGGAGCACTTATCAGCACAAGTAGCTAGGAAGAGATTCGTCTGTGTTGGCAACTGACTACTGTTGGATGACAACCCGATTGAGCATTGCCTCCCCAATAGCAACAGTGTCTCTTGAAGGCCTAATCTTGAAGGCATGCATCACTCCCTCGCAATAAGCAGCTTTGTTCGTCTCACTGAACAAAAGCTCTTTTTAGCTTTTAGACAGACTAAAGGAAAGCACTGTGATTTTATACCTGCCCATACAACGCGGTGGGTCCGCTCACTTAATCATCTTAAACTGTGCTCAGCTTTCCACGCGGACAAGCGCAAAAAAAGCACACAACAGAACAAAAATTATCGCTGACATAGAATTACGCTATTGTTGGCGTTAAGGGGATTGTCGTTGTAGGATATCGTGAGCGTAGGCAATTTAATCCAAACACATATTCTTCACGACACACAAAAAATAGAACTGCTCCGCCTTATGTTCGATAAACGTCAAGATCGATTACGTGGATTATTTGAGTCCTGATCAACACTCAAAATACAACAAATAATATCGTTTTTAGAAGCAAGTCATGAATCAGAGATGTTTTCAATCATCCAGGAAAGCTGTAGCTGTCTTCAGGCCTACATAAATCTACTGATGACCCTGTTTTTCACAAGGCTGCGCTAGTCTCAGACGAGGGGATTGATACTTAAAGACTTACGAGTTGGGTGGGTGTGGGATGGACAAGAGGCTTGCTGTATCTGGCGTGATAGAGGATCAGGAATGGACGGAATGTTTTGCACCCTGGATCATCACGCCTACAGCTCGTAACTTGGTAGAACAATGTTAAGGCATAGGTGTGTTCATTTATTTGATTGGTGTTTTAGGTCGTACTCAAGAATTTTTCACTTATACGACTGGAGCCAGCATTATAGTGGAAGGAAACCGGGCGGAGTCCCGGGGCCGGAAACCGGCTACCACTTATAAGTGTATATATAGGATGGACATCAGTATGATGTACATTAAATGGACACGGATGGGTACGGTTGGATTTAAGCAGAGTATGGGAAGTAATAGTAGGGATTAATAACAGGCGCATGGGATTATAGGTAATATTAGTGGTGACACAGTAATACAGTAATGAATAATGTGGTGTGGTGTAGCGGAAATGTCCGCTATCCCATATATCGAAGTTTGTTTGGTGCAGCAAACATAGGTCTGACGTAATTGGTATGTGCATAGTGACAAGAATAATCAGTGATAAGGAGGAAGAGGAGGGGTGTGATGTAGTTTGAATGGGCAGTATAGGATAGAGAGACAAGGGTTGAGTGAAATGAGAGTGAACAGGAGAGAGCTTGAATGTACATGTGGAGTTAGCTAGACTGTGCCGTATGGAATAGATGGAGAGGGACTGAACGAAACAAGAGTGAACAGAAGATAGCTTGAATATGTAGTAAAGGGTAAATAGACAGCGATGGGGTGAAAAACGAATGAATAGGAGATACATGTCGCTAGAATACGCAGTATATGATCGACGGAGAGTGAAGAGATAGATTAAATGTGCAGTGTAGGGTAGATACACAGGGATTGACTGAAGCACGAATGATCAGGAAATAGCACGAATATGCAGTATAGGGTAGATAGACAGGGACTGGGTGAAGCAAGAATGAACAGGAAATAGCACGAATATGCAGTACAGAACAGATTGACAAGGACTGGGTGAAGCAACGATGAACAGGAAATAGCACGAATATGCAGTATAGGGTAGATTGACAGGGACTGGGTGAAGCAACGATGAACAGGAAATAGCACGAATATGCGGTATAGGGTAGATTGACAGGGACTGGGTGAAGCAACGATGAACAGGAAATAACAAGAATATGCAGTATAGGGTAGATTGACAGGGACTGGATGAATCAGGAATAATCAGAGGTGTGGAGTAATTTGGATGTGTAGTATATTGCGTAAATAAATATGAATTTACAAAACAAGGGTGAACAGAGGTTTGATGTAGCTGGGAAATGCAGTACAACCTAGATACACAGGGATTTCTTCAAGCAATAATGAAAAATATGAATATAATAATGAAAAAAATGACTGGAACTGTTGCATAGGTGAACAGTGATTTGCTGAAGATCCATGCAAGCCTGATACGGAGCAAGTGTGAAAAGAGGTGTGCGGTAATTGGGTGGTGTAATATGGGATAAATGATGGTTTTGCAAGGATGAGCAGAAATTATGTTATGCTAGATTGAACATTTGATATGGACATGGAAAAGCGAGCTTGCTGATTACATGCGTAGACACAGGTATGGCTTCCCCGGCATGCAGTGTGACACATATTTACAACTGATCTCTGAGGTGTAGCATCGATGAACGGGAGTTTGGTGTATATGTAACTGGGATAGGCGCAATGCAGTGTTACACATATTTACAACTAACCTTTGGTGTAGTATAGATGACCGGGAGTTGATGCACATGTAACGGAGATGGACGCAATGGAGAGTGACACATATGTACAACTGACCTGCGGTGTAGCATAGAAGAATGGCAGTAGTTTGTACTAGTAACTGAGAAGACCGTCATGCAGTGTGCAATGACTATAGCTAAAATGTGGTGTATACGTAGCATGGACTGCGTCTGTTGTTGCTGGATGGGATGTGTCAACAAGAGTGTGGCGTAGCTGACTGATGGTGCAGCACTAATTACATGTAGCTGGAATGTGGTGCAGCCGAATTTTAGTGTAGTTTAGATGAACAGGCGTAATGCTGAAAACCGGTCTTGTGTGTATGAACAGGAGTGTTACGCAGCTACATTACGATGCACATCGTATCAACAGAAGTTTGGCGTAGCTGTTTTGCTGTATATAGTTTGGAAGAACTGGAGTGTGGCGCAGATGAATTATTTTGCGGCTTGGGCGGACAACAGTGAGGCGTAGTGGAATTGTTGTATAGCGTGTATCACTTGGAGTATGGCATAGCTGAATTGCTGATGTTGCTGAACAATTGTGTACTCAACACGAGTGTGGTGCAGCTGAATCGTGATGTAGTTTGAATTATTGTGGCGATGCTGAATTATGACGTAATTTGAATTATCAGGTGTATGGCGAAGCTAAAATATGCTGTAGTTTGAATTAACAGAAGCTGGATGAAGATGTAGCTTGAATTAACAGGTGTGTGGAGCAAATCAATTATGATGTAGTTTGAATTAACAGGTGTGTGCAGGAAATGAAGTATGATGTAGTTTGAATTAACAGGTGTGTGGAGCAAATGAATTATGATGTAGTTTGAATTAGCACTAGTGTGGCGCAACTCAGTTATGATGTAGTTTGAATTAACAGGTGTGTGCAGGAAATGAATTATGATTTAGTTTGAATTAACAGAAGCTGGATTATGATGTAAGTTGAATTAACAGGTGTGTGGCGCAACTGAATTATGATGTAGTCTAAATTAACACCAGTGTGGCGAAGCTGAATTATGATGTAGTTTGAATTAACATGAGTGTGGCGCAACTCAGTTATGATGTAGTTTGAATTAACAGGTGTGTGCAGGAAATGAATTTTGATGTAGTTTGAATTAACAGAAGCTGGATTATGATGTAGTCTAAATTAACACCAGTGTGGCGAAGCTGAATTATGATGTAGTTTGAATTAACACGAGTGTGGCGCAACTCAGTTATGATGTAGTTTGAATTAACAGGAGTGTGGCGAAGCTGAATTATGATTTAGTTTAAATTAACACGAGTCTGGCGAAGCTGAGTTATGATTTAGTTTGAATTAACAGGAGAGTGGCACAGCTGTATTTGATGTAGTTTGAATTAACAGGTGGGTGGCGCAGCTGACATATGATGCAGTTTAAATTAACAGGTATGTGCCATAGTTGAAACACTATGTACAACTTGGAAGAACAGGTGTGTCATAGCTGAAACACGATGTACAGCTTGGAAGAACAGGTGTGTCATAGCTGAAACACGATGTACAACTTGGAAGAACAGGTGTGTGTCCCAGCTGAAACACGATGTACAACTTGTAAGAAAACGAATAGGACTTGGAGTGTTTACTTCATAAATAGCCATTATAAGATAACATAGTGCGGAAAATAACTAGGCACAACAAAAACCTAACTGCTGACTTTGCAAACTTGACGGAGATGGATAAATCACCTGCTTATGCATTGGCACGAAAATGTCTCTAGCAACTCTGTCAGAGATCTAGCGAAACAGTGGACTTGTAAACAGCACAAGACGCAAAAAGTGCACCTGACACATGGTTCATAAAATGAAGAAGACAAAGATCATGAAGATAACATAAAATCGTAGAAATATACCCCGAGCATATGACGAACGATTCTCACACAGCGCTGTCTTAAAATAGAAAATGTGTTCTGCAGACACTCACAAGTGCAGGGTAAATAGCGATAAAAAGTGTGAAAACAAGTAAAAGGAAAAACTTTTGAATTCTGCCTATTTACATATATTTCATACAACCGGTTTTTCATCTGAAGAGTATACTTGTGTCACAGTGTTAAAAAAGGCAAGTTTGAAACAAGACACAGGCAAAACTTTAAAATTTTCCCTCCTGACATTTATTTCATGCAACAGTTTTTTCTTTTCAGGAGTACAATAGCAAGTGCCGGAAGTCACAAACAGACATAAAGGACTAGTTCCTTGCCTAAAAGTGACAAGTGACGGATAGGAAGACTACCATCATATTCGATGTGGTCAGGATACAATGTGCACCGTGTTCTGAACCTTCCGATTTTAGGATTTAAGGGGTTCTATTCAAATTTTTGAAAACACAGCAGCTTCTTCCACAGTTTGATAATCCTGGTTTTGAATTACTGTCTAAGAAAATCTTAAAAGAATTCATTTTTCCCCCAACGAAATCCGGATTTCACACTTATGATTTTTGAAAAATGACAACATTTCATATTTCTATGCTATTTGATCAGAGAGGCTTTAGCATGCTGGAAAAAGAAAACTGAACGGGCCTTAGCCTCAGTCGGAATCTTGGTGAAAAACAATGACATGTAGAGCATCCATTATTAATCAAAAACATGACAGGGCCTGCGCCATTTATAAGGATGGCTGGATCGGAGGCGGGGTAATGGCGAGTTGGGAAGCTGTATCTGCTCACGGGCTATTGATTTGGTATCATAATACAGCATAGAACCGGGTCACCTTTCAGCGATCCGTGGACAGAGGCAAATTACCAGTCAAAATGCAACTTGAAATGCGCTGTCATGCGACCGTCAGAGGTTGGCGGAAGATCGCGTTACAATTTCACGTTGCCTGGAGAGTTAAAGTCGACCTTTTAAATCCTTCAAGAGGAGAACAAACTTCGCCGCCAAGGTACCATTCCGATGTACCCTACCATAGGGGGTATGCGGGACAAACTAATTTATACACATGAACATTTCTTTATTTGTAAATGTAAAACACGTGAAGATCAACATTTATTGTTACATACGTGAGAGTGAAGCTATTTGCTAATGAAAGAACTTTTAAAGTAGAGTATAAAACAATAACAGACTGATCAGTTGAAAGATTTGTTGGTGTTTTATGCAGTAGGACTAACACTAACATCCATTTATCATTGAGAGGGACACGTCTTTTAGAAGTTGAGGAAAGCAGGTGACGTAAGCATGCGAAAACTACGAAACAATCTTCTGAACTGTATATGCACGAATTTTGTTTTTGTAAGGAAATATTTTTTATGACTTTGACATTAAATGTAATGAAGAAGATAAACAATATGCCATATTAAATGATGGTTTCTTCTTTCGGCATCAAAGTAACTCTTGACATTGCTGGCAAGCTCCATGTACACACTAAGCTGTTATGCTGATTGAAAATAAGATAAGCAACAAGTTGTTTGTAGAATCTAAAATTGTTTCAAACTACCGTGTCCACTCTATCCCGAGCATCTTTGTTTTGCCCTAAAGAATTCACGTCAAAAATGGCGTTTATGTTATTTCAGATTAAAAACTCCATGACCTAACATCTTCTTCCAGATAGGGGGCTCCTGATGAAACACTCGTCAACAAAATCGTGAGGAGGTATTGAAATGTCTTCGCCTTTACGTATCAAAAGAACTGTACTTTTTTATTTTATCACCCAACATTTTCTGTGGTTTTGTATCATTTTTTGCCCGGAAATCAAACGTTTTGTTGCTCGTGAAATTTATTGCTTTTGGCTCAATGTTACTTACAAAATGTTTTCGATATGAGTTATCTATGAGTTTTACAGAAAGCAAGTAACAAAAAGACTGTCTTTTTAATGCCGCCGTAGTTGCCTGACACGTTTTCCGAAAATCCTCGTTTAAGTGCAGTATTTAAATGTTGCAATTTCTTTATTAATCTCCTTCACAGTTCTCTTGTCCACCTCTCACGTGGAATCACTCGTGTTGCTTAGAGCTTTAAATAGGATCACATGACGTGAATCGTTCAATAATATTTTGTGTCTGCATTTTCTTTGCTTTCCCAGGCCTTTCGGGCATTTCATTGGCTCTCTGATAACTGGGATACGAATCTGATTAAACAGAGAATCAGAAGATGGTTGCGTAAATCATGACAAGATACGCCGTTGTGGTTTACAGGTGCGACTGGTTTTGTTCCGGTTTTGTTCAGAACATATGTTATATAATGGTCTTCCAATGAAGGTGAGATGGTTTCCGCAGCATTTTGCATAATTCTAAATCAGTGACGTCTAATAAATTGCAAGTAACGTCATTGCAATTTTCTTTACCAAAGCCATAGTTATAGGGGCGTGCACTTTGCTACTATTTAAGCATTTAGCCTACATGAACATTGACAATAAAAACTACATTGGTCTGGCGTTGATCCGCATGCTACATTAACAGTTACAACAAAATCTCTTTTTTCCCCGGTTACGCGTGGCAATTTGTCAACTATCACTATCGCTGCTCTGGTTTTGTTTTCCATGCTGTAGTCTTTTAAACATATAGTACACAGAATCTGCTATTTTCGTCAAACCAAAAAGCCGTACAGCGGGTAAATTAGTGAAAAGCTTTAAAGTAACTCGATATACGTCAATACAGATTAATAAAGATATGTGCAATATAAGTCGCTGCAAAGTATGGGTGAGGGAGTAGAGGCAAGGATGAATAGCCTCCAGAACTGATGAGTTATAATGTTTCGGGGGCAACGAACTTGTTTTTTCAGAAGGAAAGGCTTTTCCATTTCCTCTGTAAGTTCAATGTCGCAGTTAAATTGTCATGTTATACAACAACGGAATACATCATCCTCTATATAGCTGTAAAATCGAGTCAAAAATAAATTTCAGGAATGGATGTATTAATGACTAAGGCTTAACGTCACTTCGGCAATATTACAACCTTTTCGTGCCGAACACAACGGGGAATGTCGATTGAGAGTTTGAGCAGAATAGATCAACGATAATTGGTCTATGACTTCTCACAGGACGGAGACACAATTTTGTTGAAGCCTAATTATAGATGCCTCATTAAAGTAAGACTCAAAAACCACACCGCACGCGGCCTCAGCGTAGAACACCTAAATGTTAACACCACCTCTAGAACAAGGAATATGGAGTTCCCGGTATTCGTCTGCTTAAGCTATTGTACTAGGAATGTGTAATTTACTACTTTTCAAGCATTTACGCGAACAGTTGAAAGAAAACCCTTAGGTAAACTGACAAGAGGCCTTATTTTCTGACAAAAGTGTACTGTAGCAATCGAGGCCAAGTGGAACTACCACACTATTTATTTATTTATTTGATTGCTGTTTTACGTCGTACTCAAGAATACTTCACTTGTATGACGGTTGGAGGAAATTGGGTGGAGCCTCGGGGAAACCCACGACCCTACGATACAATATGGGCTGACTCCTTGATGTTATTCTGTGTAATGCAACTCCAACTCCAACCTAAATGAAAGTGTTAAACATAGGTACATGGTAAGGGTTCTGTGCAGGGATTCCTGTTTATTATATAAATATTTATCAATTATTAATTTTCATTGGGGTTAATAGACGAGTACTAATAATTGAAAGCAGATGCTTTTAAAAATACCTTCAGAATCATGCGCATCAAGAGCATTGGCTAATTGTTGTGTTAGGTTAGCAAAGAAAACCATTTAATTAACACTATTCATGACCGAACATTCATGTACTAAAATGGAAAGAAGAGTCCGCATGGTGGCACGGAACAAGCACTGTACATCTTAGTATTTATAATGCTCGAATTATAATAAGTAGAGGTTTTGGCGTAAGCTCTATACACGAGATGTTACGTGATCATGTCGATTACAAATGGTGAAGGTTTGTCATTTAGTACAAACTTAATGCTAATACTTAAATTAGGGGTTAATACTGATGTACACAAAGCAAATGTTCAATATAAAGGTTTGGAATAAGAGTAATACACAGCAGAAAAGGCTATAGGCTTGGTATATTATTTAACCCTATACATTTATGACTGTGATTATGACCGGTGATAATAACTAGAGCGTTACACGATGGCAATTGCCGACTTTAATATCAAATGATAGTCAAATGAAAATCGATCATTTGTCATTCATACGGTTTGCATTTTTTTAGTAAAAATCGATAATACTTTTCGGTTTTATTTAATTCTACATGTCCGTACGATTATAGCCTCCCCTGGTGAACGTGCCTCATGGTTCTGATACACGTATAACCGTATAAAATATTGAATTCTTGATTAATCACGATCACATATATTTACGGAAGCGGATTTGATATAACCATGTCCACGGTAGATTTAGTGACTAATGGCGATGTACAAATATATGTAGTCCAGACTTGATATAACCATGTGCACGGTAGATTTAGTGACTAATGGCCATGTACAGATTTATGTGGCCCAGACTTGATATAACCATGCTCGCGGTAGATTTAGTGACTAATGGTCATGTACAAATATATGTGGTCCGGACTTGATATAACCATGTGCACGGTAGATTTAGTGACTAATGGTCATGTATAGATATATGTGGCTCAGTCTTGACATAACCATGTGCACGGTAGATTTAGTAACTAATGATCATGTACAGATTTATGTGGCCCAGACTTGATGTAACCAGGTTCACAGTGAATTTAGTGACTAATGGTCATGTACAGATTTATGTGGCCCAGACTTGATATAGCCATATGCGCGGTAGATTTAGTGACTAATGGTCATGTACAGATATCTATATATCCAGATATCACCTAGCATATGGTCACACCTTTATCTTTGAAATCCAGTCTCTTGTCAAATATCTCATGTATTGTTTTATTCCAACTGTTCATGTATGTATGCCTAAAAAGAAGAAACATAAGAACACCCAACCACCCACCCGCAGCCCTGTCGATTAAACAGAATTAGGTAAAAATATGCAGTGATGTTAGTTGCAATTTATTGGACGTCGTTGGTCTAGATTTAAAGACTTACATATTAAAATGCATTAGGCGAAAGTATACCAGTTTAGTTAATCTCTTTTACACAGCATATTTAGTGATTTGATTATACGATGTACGGATAAATAACAAGACTTGGTTTATCCCGTACACGCTACACAGAGGTATAGCGTGTAACTGTGACGCACAAACAGTACCTGGGAAGGATGTTAGTCTATCCGCTATATCCCGTAATTAAAGTGACATATTGTGACGACAGATAGCAAATGGAAAGGACGGTGTATATGCTATATCCGGTAGATATACTCACTATTTTTGATGACACATGGTAAATGGGAAGGCTTTGGCTTTTCTGCTGTACTCGCTATATATAGTTACTACTTGTGACGAAAAGATAATATGCCTAAATGGAAGGACTTGTTTTAGCTGCTATAGGCGGTAGACATAGTGACTGACACGTGAAAATGCACAAGGCGCAAGTGTTCACATCGTCTATATAAATTATCTGTGTCAAAGCACGCGATTTCCGGAAGTCTAACATTTCCTTCACTATTTAGGGGATATCATGAAATGGTGTGACTGACCGACATTTTTACCGGAAGTGTAAAATATATCACAACATTTTCACCGACGTCAGGACAATGGGGCTGGGAGATAATGAGGCTGGGCGATAATGGAGCGGAAGTCTCAGTAGCTTACTCTTCACAGCCACTATTCTCTTCGCTCTACGATTCGTTTCCGCGAACATTTCGTGCAGTGCACTCTCTACAAACCATATTCTCCAGCCTGAGCTAATTTCCACTAAGAAAATTGCTTCACTGTAAAAAGAAGGGGGCAACAAAAATGGCTCCTGGTACGGTCGTTTACCAGAGCTGTAAATGAAGCTGTGAAAAATCTGGCTCCACCAAGTCCACGCCGCAATCATCACATCCGACCAAACTACACCAATACAAATAGGGATCATTTACAGGCGTATTCCCTTGATTATTGCCAGGGATTTCCGAGCGTTTTCATCGGCGAGCAGCCATTTACCGCTCTCCATTACGTTCTCGTACAAGAGGGAACGTCGCCATGGCTTTAGCAATGCCGAGGTGTTCACGTAATGACAAAACACTAAATTTCCCTCTGTATGAGTTCCATGCGAGCGTCCTCACGCGGACGAGCAACAATTACAAGGAACAATGAGCCGCGGTTCACTCCCATTTCACCCATTTGTCATGGCGGGAGGCGGAAGATCTGAACACGCCTGTTCAACATAACACAAAATCAATAACAGAGGCCAGGGTACTGTTCTATGCATTATAACCCACTAACTTAACAGCCCTACCATTATACGCCTGTCAACCCGCATCACTTGTTTAACGGAAACAAAAATTCTGATTGTTTTCTTGCTTTTTTTCATGAAAACATCCAGATTAACCGATGTGTGCAAACTAAAAAAATGTCATCCGCAATTTTCATAATAACAAATATATCGCCGTCTATGATTTTCCTTCTTAATTAAAATGGCACCTGTGCGTAAATCAAAAAGGAACAAACTATTCAAGGGACAAACTATCCAAGGGTAAAACTGGGCAAAATTGGACAGAGCTGTGGAAACGGTGCAAAGGCTACATGGAAACGATTAAGTTTGATTTTTGGTTTTTTGTTTTTATTCTATTCGCCATTTTCAAGGGATATTAAGTGCAGATATTATATCTTTTTTCAGCTGAATTATGCATTCGGTTTAGCCTTGGCCTTAAATAGGAAAAGGAGGGGGATGTGGGGGGGGGCGGAATTCTTCATAATAGAGTCAGAGATATCGTGTTTTTGTACAACCTTGCTCAAACAAAGCTTAAATAACCCGAATTAAGCAAATACGCGGATAAAAAATAAACCGTGTGCAGAAGTACAATAACTCCTATAGCAATTTGTCATAGGTCCTCCCTTCAGTTTCGCTAAATGCATCAAAAATTCCACTTCTCTGTTTATACACCGCAATTTTACAATACGAAAGGATTAGGAATCTTAAGATTCTCCAATGAAACCTGGTCAACAGAATAAAACCCATTGTTCCCGTTATTTTTATCAACTGTATTTATCATAACCCACCAAATAATGGTTAAGTGACTGTAAGTCAGCATGTACTGTGTAAGCGCGCTTCTCATTTATAACTTCTCGAAGGTAAAGAACAATGCTGTATCAAGACATATGCTTCTCTTAACCTAATTCCCCGAAAGACCCAGAGCCAACGGGCTTCCCAAATGCTATATCATGTACCAATTACCACCAGAAAGTGGGAACCAATCGTTGGCGGAGGTAAAAAGAAGTATCACGTGGTATCACGTCACCAAATGCATCTCTAGTTACCTTGGTCATATTTTAGTGGGTGATTTGGCGTGGTTGTCCCCTTTGCGCTGCATGTTCTATGTGTACATGTTTTAATAAATACAGACAAAAGTAAAAAGACCAGGATATTGTGAATGTCAGCTTGATTAGAAAGATGACCTCAAGAATATAGTTTTTTTACCCAGGTTATTCATCAAAGGTCAATTATGATTTACTCAAAACGTTGACAACAAAAGCTATTTGAAACAAAATGGCGACCATACAGCGTGTTCTTAGATGGCAGATTAAGGGGTAATAGATTAAGTGCAATTGGTTCATGCAGTACAATTATTACCCCACAGAAAAAAGAATAGAAATGAAATACTACATCGTAATGACACTGATGACTGGAATGACGAAACTTTGGGGTATAATCCCAACGTTACATATTAAGGCGTATGCAGATCTTTGCTGATAAGTTCCCAGGGTTGGCACAATTTTGTTAAGCTTCATGGAGGTGCCCTGCACATATTCGTTGAACATTACTGAATTCTACACTATCATTATTTGTATCAGTTACCTTAGTCCAAACACTAGTAAACTGAATGTCAGCCGCACAAAGGACAGCATATTGCTTCCATAGGCTGAGGCAGCTACGGCGGTTAACCGTACTGTTTGATTGACATAACCAGATACTAACAGGGCCTTTTTTCTGCGGTAATATTGATTTAGACCAGTACCCAGCTGAGGAGAGACCTGTTGACCGCGTGGCTCCTTGACAACACTTCGTCACAAGATTAAAGTACCCGGTTCCATAGAACCGTGTATTCCGTGATCTCTCGCGTAGATAGAAAATGATCATATAAATATATGGAATCATTTGCCCTGCATGTGGGGAAAATGGCAGGTGCTACCTAGAGATAAGTTCCTATTCTCGACTGGATGGAATGTTCCGCATGACGGCACTAGAGTCAACTCGCTTGCGGATCTTACCTATGAAAAAACAATAAAGGGTCCTTTCATGACATCGTTGATGTGTTAAACCTATATTCGAGAAACTGTGAACATAGGTACTATTTGGCGTCAAAATGAAATGCATAAATTTTAGGCTGACATTTGATAATGCACTATTTCGGGTCAAATTGGGCATCGTTGATATTAACCAATTACCAAATTACAAATAATACTAAGGCAACGACAAGAATGCAAGTCTGTCGGACCCCTAAAACATGCATGTCGTGTGCGTAGCACATCATCGGAGATTGGAGAAGTGTGATCAGATAGGGCTGTCTCAGACTGAAGCTTGATTGTCCTGTTTCATGCGTCGATTTATTCCATACATCATGACAAGCTGGGCAGATGGTAGTATAGCAAGACGGGTCATTAAGACGAGAAGGATGAGCTCTACCTCCGCGGGGCACAGAATTCCCTGACGACCCGCGCTTCCGAGAACAGGCGCAGACAAGCAGGCGATAATGTTAATCTGTGTAAGTGACTTGGCCAGCGCGGAGACTGGAGAGGACGGAACATCACCGAGCCGTGTGCTGAACAGACCTGGTTGATTACGTGTATTCTCAAGCAATAACAACCGACTATTGTATTATTCACCCAAGAATACCCGTAGTCAACTCAGTCAAATACATCCGTCTTTTTTCTTGACCACCTGAAATGGGCAGATAATTGTGAGAACTTGCCGGTGTCCAGAGCGGCCATGAAGCGACCGGAAATGAATAAATACATTTGTTAAAACCAGGAAGGTCACGCAAGTCGGGCGCCTTGAGAATACCAATGCTCAATCCTTCGACGCTGGACCGATGAAGCAGAAAACAGAATCTCATGCGCTCGAAATTTCGTCGAGTTAATTGATGAAGCTAGCCTCTTAACACTAACTGCAATACAGCTTATACCACGTACACTCTACCATAAATATGTAACTCTTGGTGACAATCCTGAGCTGTACATGCTCAGGCGCCATCGCCCAAAAGCTCTATGCATACACCGAGTCTTCTTTTCAAATATCATCTACGGCTTTGATCTTCATCAATCAAAACAGTATGTCCCCTTGGTAATCTTCACAGTTGCCCGATTGTGACAGAAACAGTAAACCCGATAGAAGTATTGCTATCGCGCCAAACGATAAAGTTATTATGAATTTATAAAAATACCTTCTTACCCGCAGCCATATGTTGCTTCAATGGAATCCGCTGAAGACGTCTTGGATGGGATTAAACCGCAATCTCTTGTTTAGCCTAGCCGTTAGCTGTTGAACAGTTCCTCTTCACATATCTGCCGGAGCCGAGCCGACAGTCGGATAAGTCAGCCCTGTGCTATCAGCCCGTAACTCCCCGTGGCACTGGAATCGTATGCATCCCAGGAGATGATATATACAAAAAGGCTTCAGGAATCCCTTTTTGGAACAAACCGCTTCGTGTCCAAATGCTTTCTGTTTCGATTCGCTTTTTTTTAACCATAGCCATGCTGTGTATACAACCCAGCCGTCCCTGCGAACTGCATGGTGTAATGCCACAAGTTGGCGCCGATAGTACTGGCTCAACCGCCTCCAAGACAAGCCGGTCGACGGAGGACAACTGGACAAGCCTATTGTTCATTTGCTAATAAGTGTGTATCACTCTACACTGAGAATGAATCTAACTCGATGGCGCGCCTTCCCTCGTTGGAAGCCCGGCTTTCAACTGGTCGGTCACGTGACCACCAGTGACATACGCCGTAAGTTTACCAGACAGAACGTCTGTGGATGGAACCGTCCTTCGCTGGCCAATGACTATGGTAATACGGAGTCGCAATCCGCAGAATATGTGCCTGCAGGCAACGGCGGCTGGCGAAGCCACAGTTAGCCGAGGAAGAAAACGGACTTGCGTGGAATTGGCGAAGAGCTCGGTAAAATATCATCCTGTGCAGCTGACAGTGTGTGGCGATTTCCGCGAGCCGGTGTAGCAGGGGGTAAATGGATGTTTTATGTGCATGTCAAATACAGGATTGACCGTGGAAGTGGCAAGTGACCAAAGGTCTCACCTCGGCAAATGGTTACATGCGACAGAATGCAAATACTGTTCCCATATTCTTTTGGCGTCCAGTCATTCAGACGACCTATACTCCTCAAATAAGGCCAGTCATCCTTTCCAGCTTTTCCTTGTAATAAAGCTTAAAGCTTAGTAATGAGTCTAACAGGGAGGGTTAATAAAAAGTACAGTCAACATACCGTGTGGTAACAAGACGGTGAGGAAATTCCCGTCTTGACCAGAATACAAATGCAATTTAGAATCCCGGGAGACCTCCAAAATGGTGATGCAGATGCCATTTGACGATAACCCAAACCCAGCCGGATGTTGGAGAAGTAAAGCCGGCCAAGAAGTCTAATATTATACTATTAGAATCAGGTTTCCGCGAGATAGGCACTTATCCAAGACCTGTATACAGTATGCATTATTTAAAACGACACTGTAACGGCGCGCATCATTCCCTCTCTGGTCATCTTCAGCTTACGCACGTCTTCCAAACACCGTCACCACGCACTAATCAGCTCTTTGGCACCCACCCTAAGCCTAATTTATACACACATGTGGCATTAGTCTCCGCCTGACCCCAAGAAACTACGATTGTCATACGAAAGCATGGTTTTCCATCAGCGTGGCCCCGGGTTTGCCTGAGTTAGATAAATTGGCACACGACTTTTACTGATATTGACTCTTCCAAGCTGAGGGAAATAATGCATTATTAACCAAGTCATTTCTAACCGCAATATATCCCCTAAACGCCAAATTGTAGTTTAAATCCTTCCCAGGTTCCCTCTGTTATAACAAGCGGTTCCACTTGCTATAAGGCGAGAGAAAAATGATGTCCTATGTCACCATGAATCGAGCAACTACCGAGCACTTAGAGCACTAAACCCTAAAGAGTTATAGAGAAATGAGTGCCGGACATATGCAGTTGATTTCACTTACAGGTCAGCTGGCTTTTTGAACAAATTTCTATCGTCATCGTCCTTCAAATGCGTAGAGAAAGGGCCTCCGTTACCGGGATGGCGCAATGATCCAAGACTCTTTCATCCATTCGGTCGTTCTGAGTTCAAGTCCAGTTCAAGCTAGCGTCTCCTCCCGCCGTACGTGGAATGGTTTTGCAGCAACCTATGGATGGTCGAGGGTTCTGATCGGTTTCCATACAGCATAATGCTGGACACCATTGTATAAATGAAATAATCTTGGATCCGGTGTAAAACACCAAGCAAATAAGTATCGATAAATGCGTAGAGTATTATTTCACCCTTCTTCGGCATAAAATACATGTCACCACTGCCAAAAAATGGTCGAAAGCGGCCCATTATGTGGGCCCTTTGCGGTGGGAATAACCGCATTTTCCCTGTACAAGCTTAAGTATATATGTGGTAATGAAAGCGCAGTAGAGGGCGTTTTCTAGCAAGAGTTCGGATTCAAGTCAAATCTGTCTGGTCTGTTAGTGTTGAACAAAAAAAAAAGAGGACGTTGTTACTTGGGCTAACGTGGTTGTTTTAGGCAGCGATTGCCGGATGGGTATAACTATAATGGGAAAGTACATAACTAGGTAACTATACTTGTCGCCACATTAAAGCTGTATTAGAATAGTGGGGTCAGTGCAGCTTATTTGCATTGCAGTTTGTCTAAAAGGCAAATCATCACAATCAGCTTTGATTTATAATACCAGACTAGTACACTTCTCATTGATAATAAATCTGCCACGCAAACGCTGTAAATCACGTCTCTACTTTGTGTCGTATTCATTCTATCGCTAAAGAACGAGCATGCATGTAAAAGCAAATGATTTGTGACGGCATTTTTACTTAAGTTGCAAACGCAAAATGTAATATTTCGAAGTCAGCTAGATGAATGATTGTGGAGGCAATCTAACAGGCAAACTTCCTTTATAGATAGATGTATGGAACATTGGCTGAATAATCGTCTTAAGGTGTATGTAATTACAGTATACAATCATGTGTTGTCATTGCGGAGTAGAAGTCTTATAAAACTGGGGTAGAAAAATAATAAATAAAACAGACATTTTCCGACGTTGTAAAGAAGGCATGAAGAAAATCTTAATGCATCATCCGTCAG
Source organism: Liolophura sinensis (assembly GCF_032854445.1). Lineage (NCBI taxonomy): Eukaryota > Metazoa > Mollusca > Polyplacophora > Chitonida > Chitonidae > Liolophura > Liolophura sinensis. The sequence continues at coordinate 16,571,499 of NC_088301.1, read as the reverse complement.
AATAAACAATAATTTTATGAGCAATGCAAAGCGGAAGATCTGTATACTCAGTATACCACAGGACAGATTTCAAAAAACTTCCTAAATTCACAAACTGCTTAAGTCGGTATTTTTTTTTTTTTTCTGCCTAAGTCCAGCATGATGTGTTTCTTGATAAGACTTAAGCCAAGTACTTCATTAAGGCTTAAGCAAAAGAACTTAACAAGTTTCGTGAAATCGGGCCTAGATTCTTTATCCGACTCTAATCAGTCAGGGTCTCCATTTTACCAGGCTGATCTTGAAACTGTTAGGTCTAATAAAATTTTGGAAACTCGTAAAATACAAATGCTGCATTATAAGACCACGATATCAACAATGATGATGTTGCTTTGTTTTAATATTCGATGGCTGCCCGTAGCTGAACGGCACGATGATATATTCTATGTACATTAGTATGATGTTTGACGATGGTGATATCATCAGTGTGCGTTCATATGATGACAATTAGGCTGTTGCATTATAATGACGATTATATCGGTGCTGCATAAAGATGACGATCATCTGTGTACATTGATATGATGATAATCCAGCTGTTGCATTAAGTTGACGACGATATAAGTGCTGCATTAAGATGACGACATTATAAGTGTTACACTAAGACAGCGCCAAGCTTCTATTGAGATGAGAACAATTCACTTTGTTAACAATGTTTATGACAGAGAAAATGTACTGTTAATGAGCAATCCTTGCAGAAGAAAACAGAAACCGCAAACAAGACATACCTGCACCTTAGGACAGACGTCATTAGAACTAAATGCCTAAAATAGTGAAACCCCAAATAACCAAAAGATATGGCTTAGATCGGTTTAAATTTACGGACAAAAATTTTCCGTCAACAGTGTATTACATATTATATGTGCAACACAACTTATATCAGAGACCACTTCGGTGGCCTAATGGCTAGGACGTCCGCTCCGACGTCGGGAGGCCTTGGATCAAACTCACACTCAGACATGTTTTGTCATACTAAAGACTTTTAAGCAGCGTACGTGTTGCTGTCTCGCTTGTCGGTCAGCACTTATAGGCTCGAGTAAAGAAACAGGACTGGTTATCCCAGAGTCAGTACAATGTGAATAAGTGAGGAGTTACGTCTGATGTCTTCAGCATGATACTTCAGTGGCGCAGCACTTGTCCTTCCAGAAAAAGACAAAGTATATGTAAAAACACCTTGTCGTCGTATGACTGAAAACTTATTAAGGAAGACGTACATACAAACATACATACAACTTTTGACAGCGAAAGTAGACTTCATACGCAATTTCCGTTTATGGTTTGGCTACCTCGTCAAACGCGTGTAGTATATACATACCCTTACTGTTAGAAACAGCCTTTTATTAGGCGCTAAAGTGTGTTCGTAGTCGAAAAAACAATTCGTAATAAATATTTGAAATACATGTTTCAAGAGGGCATTACTAGTGATATATTATGTATATTAAGCTGAACATTTAATGAGATAAACAAATTCACAAAATCGTTAACAGCATAATAAAGTTGCAGTCAGAGTGTCACGTTTTAGAACTGTCTTTTCCCACGGGCAACATTGTAGAGCTAAATTCATTCACAGTACAAATCTGACAGGTACATTCCTGAATTACTGCACCACAGACAATAAAAGCTGACAGTTACATCCCTGACTTACTGCACCACAGACAATAAAATCTGACAGCTACATCCCTGACTTACTGCACCACAGACAATAATATCTGACAGCTACATCCCTGACTTACTGCACCACAGACAATAAAATCTGACAGCTACATCCCTGACTTACTGCACCACAGACAATAATATCTGACAGCTACATCCCTGACTTACTGCACCACAGACAATAAAATCTGACAGCTACATCCCTGACTTACTGCACCACAGACGATAAAATCTGACAGCTACATCCCTGGCTTACTGCACCACAGACAATAAAATCTGAGAGCTACATCCCTGAATTACTGCACCACAGACAATAAAATCTGACAGGTACACCCCTGACTTACTGCACCACAGACAATAAAATCTGAAAGCTACATCCCTGACTTACTGCACCACAGACAATAAAATCTGACAGCTACATCCCTGACTTACTGCACCACAGACAATAATATCTGACAGCTACATCCCTGACTTACTGCACCACAGACAATAAAATCTGACAGCTACATCCCTGACTTACTGCACCACAGACGATAAAATCTGACAGCTACATCCCTGGCTTACTGCACCACAGACAATAAAATCTGAGAGCTACATCCCTGAATTACTGCACCACAGACAATAAAATCTGGCAGGTACACCCCTGACTTACTGCACCACAGACAATAAAATCTGAAAGCTACATCCCTGACTTACTGCACCACAGACAATAAAATCTGAGAGCTACATCCCTGAATTACTGCACCACAGACAATAAAATCTGACAGGTACACCCCTGACTTACTGCACCACAGACAATAAAACCTGAAAGCTACATCCCTGACTTACTGCACCACAGACAATAAAATCTGAAAGGTACATCCCTGACTTACTGCACCACAGACAATAAATATATGTAAGGGCTCCTATCATTTTTATAGAAGTCAGTTTCCTTTTGAAGACTAAAGTGAATATCAAGCGCAACTCCACCAACCTATGTTCCCTTATTACATGCTTTAGACACTTAGGCGTTGGTCATTTGCGCTGAATTATTTCGTTATAAAGACAGATAGATAGGTCTAATCCAGGTAAGCATGCTAGCAACGTAGACAACTATCAGTGCTGGCAGTAGCAATGAATTCGTGTTCTTAAATATACGATTTGTAATTTTGGCAATTGTTTGCAAGTTTTTAATGGTTTTATATCATAAACCGATATAGGTTTAAATATCTTAACAGATGTTCGTGTGCATCTTTGTGTAAATGTGCATGACTATGTAAAAGTGAAAATTTATCATAATCATGATAAAGGGAAAAGGTATGGAGACATACACGCTGCTGTACACACGACTAAATCTAATGGGTATCATATGGACAGAAATGGACAGAAGTCATCTTTCATTCAGTCATCTAACGATATATACACATCTTAACCGGCCATTTATTACACTGTAATAACAGTTTTGTATTTTTTTTTTACAGTAAAATGTTTCTGGCGGTTGGGCTACAGCCCATTTCCTGTAGAGGAAAACTGTAAATCACCAGCCATGCAGTGTATATCGATACATTAACAAGTTCCTCTCAAAGTACAACATCGTCTGTTTTTTGTTTTTTTTTTCTTTTTTTGTTTGTTTGTTTGTTTTTTCGTTTTTGTTTTTTTGTTTGTTTGTTTGTTTTCTTCTTTTCACCCATTGTTTCCTTTAAGGCACAAATGCCAAGCAATTATATAGCAACATAATTTAAAGTAACAGCTAAAATAAGTACACGTAAATTCCGTAAATGTACAGCAGGTACTTGTATAGGTAAACCTATACGGTGTTTTCTTCATCTGAGTCAGTATTTGTTACAAAAGTATGTTCAATACCATTACTCTTCTCGGTCGTTACAAAAACAGACAGATTTTATGTACATGTATAGAAATGTGATCATTATCGTTTATACCTTTACGAAGACACACTGACATCTACAATTGATTGATTTATTTATTTATTTGATTGGTGTTTTTACGCCGCACTCAAGAATATTTCACTTATACGACGGCGGCCAGCGTTATGGTGGGAGGAAACCGGGTAGAGCCCTGGGAAACCTGCAACCATCCGCACGTTGCTGGAACACCTTCCCACTGACAGCCAGAGAGGAAGCTAGCATGAGCTGGACGAACTCACTGCGACCGCATTGTTTGGAGGCTCGTGGGTCATGACAATGCGCTAGCGAGTTAACCAACTGAGCCTAACGGAGGGCCCCGACATCTACAATTGCCTGATTTAGTCACTGGTTAACAGGGTGAAAGATCTGTCCATATACATTATGATAATAGTGTGCATATTTTTATGCCTCTAGCTGTAACTACCCGAACAGGTGTTGTGGTAACACGTAAAGCGTTGTATTAACAGTGTGTCAATACGACACATATATATTTATAGTAATATGGTTATCTTAATAAAAACGCAGGCAATATCATTATCTTAATTAAACATTAGCAGTGTCGTCATCTTGAAACAATAGCAGCAAAACATTTCCACACCGGCTTCCTCCACCGGTCTTGTCATCTGCGGATGGCCATGAGTTTTCGTTCCACCATAATAATGGCAACCGTCGCGTAAGTGAAGTATTCTGAAGGACGGCGTAAAACAGCAATCAAATAAATAAATAAATAAATTTTCAGCAGCATGGTCATCCAAATATAACATTATCGGTATGTCTTAATACATTGGCGGTATAATAATCTTAATTCAACATCAGAGTGATCATTTTATACAACATTATCAGAGTGGTCATCTCCGTACAACATTTCTTCTCCGGCCGTAAGTGGGAAGGCCTTCCAGCAACATGCGGACGCTCGTGGGTTTCTTCCGGGCTCTGCCTGGTTTCCTCCCATCATGATGCTAATCGTATAAGTGAAATATTCTTGAGTACGGCGTAAAACACCTATGAAATTAATAAATAAATTAATACAACCTTATCAGAGCGGTCATCTTATACAACATTATTAGAGACGTCATCTTATACAACATTATTAGAGCGGTCATCTTATACAACATTATTAGAGACGTCATCTTACACAACATTATCAGAGCGGTCATCTTATACAACATTATCAGAGTGGTCACCATCATAAATCATTAGACATATTGTCGTTTTAATCTATTAACATCCTATCACCTTATAATGATACGACATCGTCATGCCATCACCTTATAATGATACAACATCGTCATGATCATGTTCAACATGAACAGTGGTCATCTTGGTACATTATCACGCAATATCAACAATGTCGTCATCTTAATACAACAATAGCAAAGTCGTCATCTTAATACAACATTAACAGCGCCAACATGCCAATACAACATCACCGGCGTCGTTATTTTTATATGTATTTGGCAGAGTCGTCATGTTAATTGGTATTATCTTAACACAACATTAACTATGTCTTTTGGAACATCTCCAATTTACATGCTCACACAACCCTATGAAGAGAGTACGCTGCCGAATGCCGTATTTTATAAAAACTTGTACACTGTATTAAAACATACATGCGCAGTGGCAGAGATTTGTACACTGTCTTCAGAAAGTAAAAAGCTAGATATCTGCATAAGCCTACTGCTAGATTTATATCTTGTAAATACACAGAATGCTTAAGCATGTTAATACAGAATTTCTTTGTCCTGTTCTTGTCCGTGAAATGTAAGAATTTAACAATCAATTTATTGTATTCGTCTTTGACAATATTGCCACTGACGCCTTTTAAGTGGAAAGATAACTGGCAGTGTTTAATGCGTATATGCGTCACTAGCAAGGTGGGAAACATTCACATTTTCTAAACTAAACAAACGCGGGTTAATAGTCCAGGTTAATTTCCCCACGTGCATTGCACACGGGGTCTACAGTAATGTGGGCATCTGTGTAACAGACTGATCGACGGTGATATTCAGCATTTTCAGTCACCGTAGTCTTTGAACATGGGAGTTCACAAGGCCTTACTTTTGCAAAACTGCCTCTAATAATGTCGGCCCAAGGTATTCTTTCTAAGCTGAGCTGCGTAGACAGGCTGTCGTACGCGCCGGTGTTCAGTAGCTGAGTACCCCTCATAAATCACCGGGTAACAATAGCTGCCCAGCCAAAATTAGCTGTCAGTATCCCCACCATATGGGGTTCACCTGACTGACGGATGGCTCTGGGAATCCCTAATATTATCTTTTCATGAACTGAAATGAGAAGCTTTCTTCGTAATTAATGGTTATTTTATTCAGAGCTAATTTGTTCCACCGCAGACAAGACCCAAGCCACAATAAGGGCTAACCTTTGATGATCATCTGCCGTCAATAGACAAAAAAAATTGAGTTCATTTTAGAGAAGAGTTCACGTTATAACTTAAAGAAGCGATGATGCATAACGACAGTTTAAATGCAATTAATGTCACCTCAGCTTCCTGCGACAAACACGCATATTGGTTAAAAAAGCCATTGGTGTAATAATTATAACAAGGATAATATTGCCTTGTGCAACATTTTATTAGCACAATAATCACAATGAATATTTAAAAATGACTGAAGAAAGTAGTGCGCCTTCTGATGCGCAAAACCAGCCAATCATATCCGGCCATAGTAGTTATATTCAAACTTCTCTCCGTTTCTTTTTTCAGTCAAGTATATCAATCAGAGGTCAAACGCCAAAGCCCTATTTATTGAGCAAAATGTGTAATTTCACAAGTACTATAATATTGCAATAATAATAATAATAATAATAATAATGCAAATACTCATATTTTGCCTAATTACATGTATAAGCATAAGTATAGAGTAACTCTAGTTATTTATTTATTTATTTGATTGGTGTTTTACGCTGTACTCAAGAATATTTCACTTATACGACGGCGGCCAGCATTATGGTGGGTGGAAAACGGGCTGAGCCCGGGGGAAACCCACGACCATTCGCAGGCTGCTGACAGACCTTCCCGCGTACGGCCGGAGAGGAGTAATTCTAGATCAGTGACTATATCAGTGAATATATTGCAATTATCACTACATTTTTGTTCACCTAATTCTGCTTAAGCCGTGGTGCCAGAGGGCGTGTAAATTGCTACCATTTATGCATTTACATGAACAGTTAGAATAAAACCCTGACAGGTAAATTGACAAGGGCTGTATGTCACCGGTTACCTGTGACCATTTTCCAGCTATCACACTGTCGTCGCTGCTCTAGTTTTACTCTTTATGTCGTACGTCTTTAATTATATTGTATTCCTGCATAAACCAGGATTCTGTTTGTGGACTAAGCCTCCCCGAGGCCTGGTCCCTCGATGAATATCTGGCCCCCAGTCCCTAAACGACTACAGCAAAGAGAGCAACACAAGAGGATCGACGACAGTCGGACAGCCCACAAATGGTCATACGTAACCGGTGAAATACAGCCTCTAGTCAATTTACCTCAGTCAGGGTTGTAAAAGTTGAAATATAAATGCATGTTTACGGAAATGATTAAATAGTAGCAAATTACAAACCTCTGTGGCACCTTTAGTACCATTAGGTGTACAATATGCAATGATGTGAAACAATGCAATAGGACAAGGTCTCGGGGATACTTAGTCCACCAGTAGAATCGTGGTTTATGCAGTGATACAACATAAAATAAAGCTTTTGACAGCTTCGCTAAAAGCGGAAAAGTGTTTTCCGAGTTCCGTATTGGTCGGTTTGTTTCTTGGAGAAGGAACCATTCAGTATATCAGGTATTTCTACTCGTTATAAATCATAGCGGTTTACACTTCGTGACCTGCGATTGTTTTACATAACGGCGGACTAGCGCCTGTGAATGTTGGAGGCTGCGAATATGGCCTTATCCGGCATTCGAATGTCTAGGTACATACATACGACGAAATATCTGGTTGCTATTATTTTATTTGTCACATATCGTGACAGGTCCCTGGGTATACTCCATATAGAAGATGCGCTTGGTTTAAACCCATTTCGCTGTGCTAATGCGCAAGAACAAACACTTGCAGGTCTTCCACAATTTCTTGGAAGATCACAAGGCCAGGACGTGAGTAACAGCACGAGGCGTCCCTATCATTCTCTTCTGACCAGCACGTGATAACGCGTAGTTTTTTCTACCTCTTCATCACCGAAAATACGAGAAAAGCCTATAACACAGTGAATTCAACGATGCCATCGACCGAGGCTCTTCATCGCCATTATTCGCAGCTTTTCAGCTCAATAAATGTTAAGTTTAAGACTGAAATAAGTTTAACTAAGTTTCCTGCTAAAATTAATTATATTTTTTTCGTCTTTTCACAACCGTTGGGGCTTTACACTAACTCAGTTCTGATTCCTCTGCAGTGGATTATATGGAAGTAAAGCTTCTAAACTACAAAAATAGCTGCTGATAACTGCAAAATACGACACCTTAATATGAGATGTTCTTAATTCCTTTGAAATTAAAAAAACACAACATTCTGCATTATCGAACTGAATTACTTGACTAATATAATGCTGACCATCGTCATATAAGTCAAGTAAATAAATAAATAACATTTTTACAACGTCCGGGTGTATCCTTTGCTGTATTCTTTCCACAGGAAAGTGTCTACATTTACCTTTGAGATTTATTTTACGGCCAGTCTCAAGAACAAACGGTATACCCGTTTTTCTCTGACATCTCAATATATTGAATACATTTTCATAATATAATTTCTAATCGCACGACCCATTGGGAATAAGGAAGCCTATTTGAGCGCACAGAAGTTTCCTCTCCCTCTATTAGTCCGGCGAGCAATAATTCATGGCGACCATGGTAATCCATATAGAGTCCGCAATACATCATTCCCTGCCCATAGAACCAACGACTTGAGTATCAAATTCAGACAGTGTAGAGGTACAAAATAAATCAAGCCCACTTATTAATAAATACACAGGTGTGCTGGTAGCTTCTTGTGATATTCTATTACAGTTTGCTGGCCAGCAACACCTGTATACATGTGTCCTTTAGACAGACATTCTCGGAAAGAAACGACCTGGAAAACTCACTCGTACATAACTGGATCGCTTCTTATCTTTTTCTTCGGAGACTCCTTATACCAGTTAACGGAAACGCGATGAGTCCATAAATTCGCTAAAGATAATAAAGGTAGACATTATATACCCACAAGCTCCATCACAATGCCTGCTTTTGTCGTTTATTCAGGATTCTGGCGACCATAAACTTGACCGCTGTCAAATAAGTGAAAAATTCTTACACATTTTTAAGTTAAACACCAATCAGATAGTTAAAGCAAATTTTCACATCTGATCCTTTCCGCTAGTGCTACATTATCTTCTTCGTCATTCTTGTGGTTTGGGTGGAAATAGAATTTTTTCTGGATTAGTAAAAAATGCACTGATGTCAATTGCAATTTATTAGACGTCATTCGTTTAGAATTACTCAGAATACTGTGTTGTCATCACATTTAATAAAGAACAAGATAAAAACAGACACTGGTTGATTACCAACGAAATAAAAGTTACAAAGAAACGACATTATTGCAGACTTTTCCCTATCTTCTACCTGCCATACAAGTACACTGGGGAGAAATAGTCTAATGAGAATTCTGAGTATAGCGCCCTCTTAATCCTATGCACGTGTGTATCATGGCGACGCTATGCATTTACTTGGAGTCGTTGTGCAAATTACGTACATATATAACATTAAAACCGGCAACGGATGTCAGCAGACTTTCCACGATGTACAAAGTCAGTATCGGTACGATTGGTTAAGCCTTGGCATCGGCAAAGTGTTGAGAAATACAGCCTTAATGAGAATTTAAATGCCTGAAAAGTAGAAGCAATCAACTAGCCGTTTATAATCAGATCTATGATGTACAGTCTTTAACCCAGGATCAAACGCGGGTGGGGTCATACCAAATACTTCAAATATGGTACCTGTTGCTGCTTCGCCTTGCGCTTTGGACTCAGGTTAGAGCAAGATTGGCCAAGAATCAGTATAATGTGCCTTGGTGGGAGTGTCGTATTTGGTGTCTTCGGCATGATACTTCAGTGGTACAGTGTATGTATATGAACACACATCGTCATATGACTGATAAACTGTACGATGTAAAACCACACATATACGGTGTCTGCGCTCTCTTGTCATCCTGTGATCTCATCGTTTAACTGGTGGAGCGTATATGTTGAACATATACATAACAGTATTCAATCGCAGGCCACTAATGACATTACACAATGGCTCATGAACCAAAATACTGACGTTCATTACGGACGAAATGTGGTGGGATTAACATATGAATATCACATGACAAATCATTTCCAACGTTCCATGTATAACGGATAATTATCTATTTACAACCCTTCTGATTGTCTCTTATGTGATATTAACAAATGCAAAGCACAGCGAAATTCCTATAATAGCCTGTTACAGTCGACAATAATGCCGGCCAGCTGAATCTGAATATCCAAAATGCATGAAAACTGCGGTTGTCGACCATAGTCATTAGATTGCAACAACTAGATGTAACATTGCGAAATGATTATGCGATTATTGAAGGTAACAATAGTGGTATGTCTTAACCTTTGGGATGCGAGTCAACATTGTTCATCCTACTAATTGTAATTCTGCGCTTTCAGAGGAACCATAAAGGCCCTAAAATGACACGTTTTATGCCAATGCAAAAATTGATAAGAAAATGATCATACATCATACAAATTTGTTATTGTGTGGTACTGAATCAATCAGAATCAAGCAAACTATGTCATTTGAAAAAAGGCTAAACTGGAAGTGAAGTACAGTATATATACAAGATGGACAAAACCTTGTATATACATCAACTACTATCACAAAAAAACATTGAAAGTGCTATTCCATGTAGTAAATATTTCGGTTAATTTGTGCATATCAATTAAAATTTTGGACTCATCATTTGATGTGAGAAATAAGCCTCTCCTGATCGATCGGTTTTCTACATTTAACATACCATTCCGTGTTAACATTAGCAGATTCAACCAATACAAAGCTGTAAAACGACGAAGTCACCTCTCAAAGGTACGTAACTCCGTTGTGGTGAAAAGTTAAACCATAAATCATAATAAATAATTATTAGTATTTTTTTCTCAGAAGAGTGAGTCAAACTGGCGAACGTATCAACGTTCCCAATGACTTTTTGTTAATCAACCTGCGGACACAGCTGTGTTTTCAATTACACTGTTAACATCATGAAAAACTTCAGAACACGAAGTTCTCAACAGATTTACTGCTAACAGTTTTCCGAATATTTTCCTCGACGTAATTACTGAGTGTATGCTATAACGTGCGTGAAATTCTATGTTAAAAAATGTCCTCCCAAGCAGCATTATAGTGACATTTGGAAGCCATTCATTTGCATGTCTTTCACGTAAATTTCGTAACTTGAACGATCAATGGTAAATGCTATGGCTATCATTTGTTATGGTACGACTCGAATTTTAATTTTAAATTTTTTTATTAAATCTAGGTATCACTGGATTTTTTCTGTTTTCTGATTTTCAAAAACACAATTTCGAACTCATTTTCAGCAGATGATAAGTATGTACAGTAAAGTATGCTGCATTATGTATCTGTACCGTATCCTGTACTCATTAAGTGGAAAACAGTGTGGTGAATGTGAAGACATCTTGACACAGTTAAGTGGACAATTAAGTAACTTGAAACTGTATTATATTGACCGAAATGAACACGGGGACAGCTGAAGTTGACTGTATCATTTATAAAGATACCAATTTTCACACACCATTGCCAACACATATACATTCATATATTAAATGCACGAAAATAGTATTTTGGGATAGATTTTATGCCATCATCTCCACTGGAAACTTTAAAATCAACGTTACATTCGACATGCAATGGATTTCCCAGTTTAAGATTTTGATCGTTACGGTTGACGTATTGAATACGCTTCTACATGGCACTGTGGCCACGGGGCCCATCTAAATTTTAAAACAGTCTGTTGCCTGGTCAAATTACATGGCAGATCGCTGCTGAGTGAGGAGCCGTCTACTGGTCCAGGATTACTGCTGACAGAGTTCAACCAGGGCTGTCCACGACTGGGGAGATTAGCAGTGAACTGGGACTCCCGTATTGTCAAAGAAGCACTCTATATGTTTGAGACGCGTGATTACCGGCATGCTTTTGTGCACTCCAAACCAGCCGGGCATTGTCACGCTTCACCAGTGGATATCCAGGGCGTCGCTTGGGAGCTTAAACCAGGCGATATCTCAAACGTGCTAGTTGTCAGACGTATCGAAGTCTTGATCGAGTTGTCATCGGAAATCTCCAGATATAAGACATAAGGGTTGTTAAAAGCTTTTGTCTCACGCCAGCATCTCCCGTCGGCGACGGTCAGGGAGACATGGACAGATGCTTTCCTGGTCGGAAAATGACTCTAAAGGCGTGGTCAATGAAAAGCTAAGATAATGAAATGAATGTAAACAAAATATCTTTCTGTGCCCTATGTATTGGTAATATTGGTAAGCAATCGGTTATCTATATAAAGATATCGTAATGAGTGTCATGTAGAGTGTGGCATACATCGTTAAAAAGAGTCTACAGACTTACAGAGGCTATACAGTGGAAAGTTTGAGCAAAATATCCATAAACGCTAATCAAATTAGACTTACCAAGAATAGCTCAGATCATTGCATTTCACTAAATAGCTGACTCATTCCTGCAAAATTTAGTGTTGGAATAATTCGAGTGTTGGAAAAGTTATAATGCGACCAGCTTTATAAATTTTAGGAAATTTAACACCGAATTTGGAAGGTAGTAAGTGCACAGACAAAATGCTGATATTTTGTAAAATGTTTGTTATTTGTAATTATTTTTCTAAAATAATATAAAAAATTCAACTGTATTTGCGTGTATAGCTTCTTTGATGGAATGGAAGGTCCTGGGCTGACGAGGTCCAGAGTTGGTCATCTAACTATGAATTGTGGACATAGCAGGCTTGCTAAAAGCTCAAGGTCCCGTTCGTGTCAAGATGACACGCCCTAATGCAATGACCGATTGTGCTGCAATTAGGAAGGAAAAACGAGCGATCACCTAAGGAGCAACTTCATGCATTTCCCCTATCTCGCGCCTCTTCAAGTCCGTATCTGAGCTGCTTTTAGCATTTAAACGTTTACTCTCAATTGATTCCAATTAAAAACACGAAATTGACAAGAGGCTAATTTTATACCGGTTACGTATGTTGATTTACCAGCTATCACACCATCATCGCGGCTTTGGGTTGGCTTGCTATGCTGTAGTCTTTCATGTTGTATTCCTGCATAAGTCGGGACCAGAAGCCCAACCTCTTTGCCTTGTTTACGTGCTTATGCAATGCGATGTGCATGATGTATGTAATTGTTTGTAGATAAGACACGTCTTATAAATTTCTATTAACATCCCTGCATTTCTTTTTACTTTTTTCTGTTTAGCACATGTTGCCAGTGAAGAGAAGGGGCTACAATCTAAGCATTGTCGTAAACAATTAGAATAACAACTTAAATGATGTAAACTGACAAGCCGCATTTCATCGGTCACGCGTGACCATTTGCCAGCGATTGCACTGCCGTCACCAGTTTTTCCTCTCCAAACTGTTGTGTTTTATATTGTATGTGACTTAGCTCAAATCTCCCAAAAATAAACACATAACAGATAGAACGCTTGTGGTTTACCTTTAACATTCAGAAATTTTATTCCCCATAAACGTCATACTTTAACTTGACCATATATCAAATGTCATTACAGGTTTCACGTTAAGAATGGTAAGGTACAGCTGATTGCGCGAAGACTATAACTTAATACTAATTTACACAATGCTTGTGAAAGTATTTATAATAATAAAAGCTTTCCATGTCAAACGACAAATGCATCTATAATCTCCTTATCCATACATCACAACCGTGGGTTTGAAAACGATGGCTCGAGGAGAATTAAAGATTTTTCATATTAATAGTTCAAGCTAATTATGGAGAATTTATATCACGAGTCCGCCACATCGTCATTAGTCTCTTCTTCTACGCACGTGCGGAGATTGCGGGTAACTTCAAAAGAAAACGCAACGCTCAAAAACAACTTCCTGAAGGGACTTGATGATGGCAATATGATAGACGACAAGCCGGCAGCGAGTTAATTTCCGCTCGAGTTCTAATGGATATTCGGAAGAAAATAATTCATCCGCTTTAATCCCTACTCTTGGCGGAGACATCAAGTAATTTCACCTTCGGACAATTGTGGCCGTTCACGTGCAAACAACTGTTGATTGTTATCTTCTGGATGTTAGTCAATCTTTATTAATTTAACTGATAAAACACCTCGATCGATTAGCTGATCGTAGCATGACAATAAATATGCCGTTTTGAAATATTCATCCGTGCCGATATGGGAAAACTGAGGGTGTTGCTTAAATAAAATGACTTATATACAGTTGAACTGCATGATACTTAAACATAACCTCATTATATATATTAATAAGTCTACTGCCTAAAACTATTTGCCTTAACGGACTGTGGGTCACAATTTTTCAATGAAATGTTGGGAAAAAATTTTTGGCTAAGAGGTTGAGAATAATACAACACATACGACAAACAGCCAAAAAATGTCTGTTTCCTCTGAGAAATATGAAAAGTTGATGATTTATGAGTCTGAACCTTAAAAAAAACTGATTTCAGCACATGTGATAATATTTTGCTTCAAGCATGTACACATGCGACCCTTGGAATCAGTATACTTGGCATTTGTGCTCACCTATGTCAGCTTTATCCTCAATCCATCCCCAGTCATGTCCAGACGTTACGATTTATCAACAGAGGTTTGGTTTACACGACTTGTAGAATTCGACTTATCACACTGGGTGAATTTAGCCAAAAGCACAGAACTTATTGTATTTTCGTTCCACTGTATGTACCTGAACCTGACAAGCGTTCATATACTGTGAACCCCACATTAATTGTTTTACACTTTAGCGACTCTTAAATGAATAAACTATGGGAAAAACGTACTTACAAGGAATGTCAATGATAAAACTGTGGCTGTTTAATTTACGTGTAACTTTACTTAATGTCCCTGAATTTGCTTAACTGAAGAAAGACTATAAAGTGAGTATAACTGAACTGACAAAATCCATGTACCAATACGCAGGCAAAACCGACCATACAAATTCGTGTACCAAGGCAAAAGCATAACCGACCATACAAAGTGGTGTACCAAGGCAAAGGCATAACAGACCATACAAAGTGGTGTACCAAGGTAAAGGCATAACAGACCATACAAAGTGGTGTACCAAAGCAAAAGCATAACAGACCATACAAAGTGGTGTACAAAGGCAAAAGCATAACCGACCATACAAAGTGGTGTACCAAGGCAAAGGCATAACAGACCATACAAAGTGGTGTACCAAGGCAAAGGCATAACCGACCATACAAAGTGGTGTACCAAGGCAAAGGCATAACAGACCACACCAAGTGGTGTACCAAGGCAAAGGCATAACAGACCATACAAAGTGGTGTACCAAGGCAAAAGCATAACAGACCATACAAAGTGGTGTACCAAGGCAAAGGCATAACCGACCATACAAAGTGGTGTACCAAGGCAAAGGCATAACAGACCATACAAAGTGGTGTACCAAGGCAAAGGCATAACCGACTATACAAAGTGGTGTACCAAGGCAAAGGCATAACAGACCATACAAAGTGGTGAACCAAGGCAAAGGCATAACCGACTATACAAAGTGGTGTACCAAGGCAAAGGCATAACCGACCATACAAAGTGGTGAACCAAGGCAAAGGCATAAGCGACCATACAAAGTGGTGTACCAAGGCAAAGGCATAACCGACTATACAAAGTGGTGTACCAAGGCAAAGGCATAACCGACCATACAAAGTGGTGAACCAAGGCAAAGGCATAGCCGACCATACATGGCAAAAAAGGTCAAAACAGCGTGAACGTGACATCCGGAGAAAGAGCCGTGTTCTCGGGTTATATAGATAACTGGAGCCAGATTAATTTAAATTGATAACATGTCAGCGCTTTCAATTTTTCTAATGAGTTTTCAAATTTTGCCAAGTCTGATCTGCGATATGTTGGTTATGCAACATTACAAAAATTGAAAGGTATGTCTTTTATAGTTTATGTGAGATATTTTTGTTGATGCATACATATATTTGCTCTGGTGCTGTCCTATTTTTCTTTTCATGGATACATCTTAAGCAGGCATACGACGTTGTGTGCGTTTTTCAGACGGATGACTCAATGTTCCAAATCGCTACCGTCACGTATTAAAATGTAGGCATGTATATAGATGGGAGATAAGTGAAACATGAAAATATCCGCAATGGTGAAGTAAAAAGAATGCCTTGTTATTCCTGTGACTCAATCGTATCACACATAGTGAATACTGTAGTTGAAGCAGCCTGGCGATTAGTGCGATCAAAGTGCCCTTTTCGAGATTATTGGAAGACCGATCCGATGCTCCCGGGAGGCCGATTTACACTCGCTCCCCGTGGCCTCGTTTGGGCTCAATCGACTGGTGTTAAATCCCCATTGGGCAAGCATAGACAGAAGCATTTATTTTGAAACGATAATATGCCTTATCTCCTATCTACGCTCTGCAAAAACCGTGCCATTGTATTACGATATATGTTTCCCAGTTTGCACAGTTTATGCATTCTAAGGATATGGACATAAAATAAATGGCTGCCAAAAATGTACCAGGTTACAAATACACATTGTTCACCTACGGAATTAACGCTGCGGTTCTAACAGAGACCGCGTGCAAATTTACCCTAAAGTCATGGCTTAAATTCTTTTTTAAAGTGATGTTTACAATTGTTAAACTTCATATTATGGATCATTATTAATTGCAACAGAAGATGGCCGTTCTAATATAGCTTGGTTTTCATTCAACTCGCTGCTCTGTCCTAAGCCGCAATATCCCTAATCCATTTCTGCCTGGTTATAATACACACACCCATGCACGCATGAACCCATACACACATGAACCCATGCACACATGAACCCATGCACACATGAACGCGACCACGATCCTACGTATACTCCACACCAGCACTAACCCCATTTCTCGTGCTGTGAAGTTCGAAGTTGGGGGACCTGGGACCAATCCCAAAGACTTTAAAAATGGCACCTGTTGCTACCTCACTTGGGGCTCAACACTGAGATTTTAGAGCAAGAAATCAGGACGTTGGTATCAGTATCAGTATAATGTGACTGGGTGGGGCGTCGTGTCTGGTGTCTTCGGCATTATACGTTAGTGGCTGCAGCACAGTGGCGGTGGCGTTTAATGAATGGAGGAAAACATTGACCTTTGGCAACTTACTGACTATATAACATACGTTGTTTGGGTTCGGCTGTTCTTTCTTTATGCATTGCCAGTCCTACTTAAAAATGCAAATGACCAATTTATGTAAACGAGTGAAGTGTGAAAGTCATTGTTACAAGTGATGTAGCAGTGATCTACTGACATAAATATACTTCGACGAACAAAGGAAAATTATTGGTTCTATGTGTTAGAGCGTCAGTGTAAACGTGCTGCATTAATAACATAGATGGAGAGAAGCATTAATTCTGCGGGAACGTAATTAACGTATAGGTCATGTGTAAATGCTGTTGGTGTCATCATTTTTGCCGAGACTGTTATCAAAAAGGAATAGTAATCGAGGCATTACATATCTAGTTTCACGTAAACAGGTGCATTAATGCACTGTGCAAAATATTGACGAAGCGTTGTTATGAATAACCAACCTCATAAAATGTATTCAAGTGAAAGGGAGCATTGTATTGTAGGCGGTAAGAATGAACATGGTCATACAATTTTTAATATGTATCGTCGTATTTTATTGTTAGAAAAATGGCAAATGTTTGTCATCATCGCGAAAAGCACATGTAGCTTATTAGATGGCTTTTTAAAAATCATTTCAGCACATTTATTTCAAGTACACTGCGCACAGTTTTTCTGCACAAATAAGGTCCCTATACATGCTAACTGTGCTTTATTATTATCCAGTCTAGAATTTACAGCGCCGTTTTTCACTTCTAATTCGTCAATAAATTGAAAAGCGGAAATAACCAAACGGGCGTCTTTTATGTTTCTTAAGCAGAGTTTTCCTTTCGTGGTAAATCACACATAACTACTTCCGGGGTACAGACAACAAATTTACTACGCCTCGCTATTTTGGTCGCTGCATGAGGTCCGGAATTACCGTACTGTATTAAAACCTTGCAAGCCCTGGCTATGTTAATTGCTGCTCAGCCTCTAGTGGAGTGTAAAAGCCAAACGCCAATACGTCTCTAAATTAGTCCACCGCGGTTCCGTTTAGCTTTTACCGAGGTTAAAATGGAGGGCTGTCTCGAGCGACTGAGCTCAGCAAGAAGCAATGATCGTCGAGGGAGCGATAAGATAGGAGGGCAGAGCCTTCCTGGAAACACCTTCTTTTGCGAGTAGAGAGCGTAATAGCAGGGCGACTCGAGCTTTAATGCGCCACCTATTTCTCACCCGCCATTACTTCGCGTTAAAATGATATAGTTACAGCTACCCAGATGTATTAATTGAAGTTAGTCGGCGATGTTGAACGTCCTGGTCTGAATTACGCCAATTTTCACGAGAAAACGATTTTCGGGTTTTGGGGATCACTGGCCTCATTTATGATCTGGTAAGTTTCAAAGGGATGTTCATAAGCCTATCAAGGGAGGTTTAACTGGTTGCCATGTAATCATAGCCCAGCCTTTTTGTCTGCTCTTCAAGCGGCAACAAAAACGAAACTCTCCAGCAGGGTCACAAAGTTTGGGGGGGGGGGGGGTATCCAATAAAATAAGCCACCTTCAAAATCCCGTCACTCCACTGTGAGCAGAAAATACAACAGAATATTATTAGCGTGACCACTACAGTGTTTTATTCTCATGTGTCTGCTACAGTTTTAAAGATCGTACTCAACTCTTGTTATCGAATTGCAGTCGCTGACACTAGACAATATTTACATAAGCAATCAATGAATCAGGACAAGTACCGTACCTTTGTTAGTCACGGGTTTACACATGGCTGAAATAAACGACATACAAGACTTGAAAGTATCTGAAAGTAAAAATAAAGATAAGTGAGAATGAATAATCTACGTCCTCATTAATACTTCACTGGCGATATGAACATACATGCATACATACAAACATACATGTATACATACATACATACATACATCCACACACACACACACACACTCACACACACACACACACACACACACACACACACACACACACACACACACACACACACACACACACACACACACACACACACACACACACATACATACATACATACACACATATACACACACACACACGTAAAAAACACCAATCAAATAAATAAATATACTCATACAAGCAAACATGTGGAAAAATGTACCCAGAAATAAATATAATAACAATGATGGTCAAGATTACAGTAGTGAACAGAATAACAATGATGGTAAGGATTACATCAGTGGACAGAATAACAATGATGATCAGGATTACAGTAGTGGACAGAATAACAATAATGGTCAGGATTAGTGTAGTGGACAGAATAACAATGATTGTCAGGATTACAGTAGTGTACAGAATAACCATGATGGTCAGGATTACAGTGGTGCACAGAATAACAATAATGGTCAGGATTACAGTAGTGGACAGGGTAACAATGATGGTCAGGATTACATCAGTGGACAGAATAACAATGATGATCAGGATTACAGTAGTGGACAGAATAACAATGATGGTAGGATTACTGTAATAGACAGAATAACAATGATGACAGGATTACAGTAGTGGACAGAATAACAATGATGGTCAGGATTACAGTAGTGGACAAGATAACAATGATGACAAGATTACAGTAGTGGACAAGATAACAATGATGGTAGGATTACAGTAGTGGACAGGATAACAATGATGGTCAGGATTACAGTAGTGGACAGGATAACAATGGTGGTCAGGACTACAGTAGTAGACAGAATAACAATAATGGTCAGGATTACTGTAATAGACAGAATAACAATGATGACAGGATTACAGTAGTGGACAGAATAACAATGATGGTCAGGATTACAGTGGTGCACAGAATAACAATAATGGTCAGGATTACAGTAGTGGACAGAATACCAATGATGGTCAGGATTACAGCAGTGGGCAGAATAACAATAATGGTCAGGATTACAGCAGTCGATAGAATAACAATGATGGTCAGGACTACAGTAGTGGACAGAATAACAATGACGGTCAGGATTACAGTAGTAGACAGAATAACAATGATGACAGGATTACATTAGTGGACAACATAACAATAATGAATAGGATTACATTAGTGGACATGATAACAATGATGGTCAGGGTTACAGCAGTGGGCAGATTTACAATGATAATAAGGATTACAGTAGTGGTCAGGACAACAATGATGGTCAGGATTACAGTAGTGGAAAGGATAACGATGATGGTCAGGATTACATTAGTAGACGGAATAACAATGATGATCAGGGTTACAGTAGTGGACAGAATAACAATGATGACAAGATTACAGTAGTGGACAAGATAACAATGGTGGTAGGATTACAGTAGTGGGCAGGATAACAATGATAATTAGGATTACGCTGGTGGACAGAATAACAATGATGATCTGGACCACATTAGTAGACAGGATAACAATGATGGTCAAGATTACAGTTGTGGATAGAATAGCAATGATGGCAAGATTACAGTAGTGGAGAAAATCACAATGAGGGACAGGACTACAGAAGTGGACAGGATAACAATGACGGTCAGGATAACAGTAGTGGACAGAATAACAATGATGATCACGATTACATTAGTGGCCAAAATAACAATAATGGCAGGACTACAGGAGTGGACAGAATAAGAATGATGATCGTGATTACAGTAGTCGACAGAATAACAATGACGGTCAGGAATGCATTAGTAGGTAGGATAACAATGATGGCCGGGATTACAGTAGTGGACAGAATTACAATGATGGTCAGGATTACAGTGGTGGACAGAATAACAATGATGGTCAGAATTACAGCAGTGGACAGAATAACAATGATGGTCAGGATTACGGTGGTGCACAGAATAACAATAATGGTCAGGATTACAGTAGTGGACAGAATAACAATGATGGTCAGGATTACAGTAGTGGACAGAATAACAATGATGGTCAGGACTACAGTAGTAGACAGAATAACAATGATGGTCAGGATTACTGTAATAGACAGAAAAACAATGATGACAGGATTACAGTAGTGGACAGAATAACAATGATGGTCAGGATTACAGTAGTGGACAGAATAACAATGATGGTCGGGATTACAGTAGTGGACAGAATAACAATGATGACAAGATTACAGTAGTGGACAAGATAACAATGATGGTAGGATTAAAGTAGTGGGCAGGATAACAATGATAATTAGGATTACGCTGGTGGACAGAATAACAATGATGATCAGGATTACAGTAGTAGACAGGATAACAATGATGATCCGGACCACATTAGTAGACAGGATAACAATGATGGTCAAGATTACAGTTGTGGATAGAATAGCAATGATGGCAAGATTACAGTAGTGGAGAAAATAACAATGAGGGTCAGGACTACAGAAGTGGACAGGATAACAATGACGGTCAGGATAACAGTAGTGGACAGGATAACAATGATGATCAGGATTACAGTAGTGGACAGGATAACAATATCGATCAAGATTACTATGGTGGACAGAAAGACAATGATGGTCACGGTTACGTTAGTGACAGAATAACAATGATAGTCAGGATTACAGTAGTGGACAGGATAACAATGATTATCAGGATTACAGCAGTGGACAGAATAACAATGATGACAGGATTACATTAGTGGAAAGATTAACAATGTTGATCAAGATTACTGTGATGTACAGGAAAACAATGATGGTCAGGGTTACGGTAGTGGGCAGGATAACATTGATGATTAGGATTACGGCTGTGGACAGATTAACAATGATTGTCAGGATTACATTTGTGGACAGGATAACAATTATGGTCGGGAATACGGTAGTGGGCAGGATAACACTGATGGTCAGGACTACAGAAGTGGACAGGATAACAATGATGGTCAGGATTACAGCAGTGGACAGGGTAAAAATGATGGTCAGGATTACAGTAATGGGCAGGATAACAATGATGATTAGAATTACAGTAGTGGACAGGATAACAATGATGATCAGGATTACAGTAGTGTACAGGATATCACTGATGATCAGGATTACAGTAGCTGACAGGATAACAATGATGGTCAGGATTACAGCAGTGGACAAGATAACAATGATGGTCAGGATTACAGCAGTGGACAGGGTAAAAATGATGGTCAGGATTACAGTAATGGGCAGGATATCACTGATGATCAGGATTTCAGTAGCTGACAGAATAACAATGATGGTCAGGATTACAGCAGTGGACAAGATAACACTGATGGTCAAGATTACAGCAGTGGACAGGATATCAATGATGGTCGGGATTACATTAGTGGGCAGGATGACAGTGATTGTCAGGATTACAGCAGTGGACAGGATAACAATGATGGTCAGGATTACAGTAGTGGTCAGGACAATAATGATGGTCAGGGTTACGTTAGTGGGCAGGATAACAATGATAGCAGGGCTACAGCAGTGGACAGAATAACAATGACAGTCAGGATAACAGTAGTGGACAGAATAACAATGAAAATCAGGATTACAGTAGTGGACAAGATAACAATGATGGTGAAGATTACAGATGTGGATAGGATAACAATGATGGCAAGATTACAGTAGTGGAGAAAGTAACAATGATGGTCAGGACTACAGAAGTGGACAGGATAACAATGATGGTCAGAATTACAGCAGTGGACAGGGTAAAAATGATGATCAGGATTACAGTAGTGGACAGGATAACAATGATGGTTGGAATTACAGTAGTGGACAGGATAACAATGATGGTGAGAATTACGGTAGTGAGCAGAAAAAAAAAGATGGTCAGGATTACAGTAGTGGACAGGATAACAATGATGATAAGGGTTATGTTAGTGGAGAGGATAACAATGATGGCAGGACTACAGTAGTGGACAGGATAACAATGATGGCAAGATTACAGTAGTGGAGAGAATAACAATGATGGCAAGATTACAGTAGTGGAGAGAATAACAATGAGGGTCAGGACTACAGTAGTGGACAGGATAACAATGGTGATCAGGATTACATTAGTTGGCAGGATATCAATGATGATCAGGATTACGTTAGTGGACAAGACAACAATGGTGGTCAGGACTACAGCAGTGGACAGGATAACAATGATAGTTAAAATTACAGCAGTGGACGGATTGCATAAATGAACAGGGTCACTCTATTAACAGTACTGCAGCAATGGAAATGGGATGGGTAACTATATTGACAATACTGCAGCACTGGAAGTGGAACAGGTCACTGTATTAACAATACTGCAGCACTGGAAAGGGAGTGGGTCACTGTATTAACAATACTGCAACACTGGAAAGGGAATGGGTCATCGTATTAACAATACTGTAGCACTGGAAGGGGAATGGGTCACTGTATTAACAATGCTGCAGCACTGGAAAGGGAGTGGGTCACTGTATTAAAAATACTGTAGCACTGGAAGGGGAATGGGTCACTGTATTAACAATACTGCAGCACCAGAAAGGGAGTGGGTCACTGTATTAACAATACTGTAGCACTGGAAGGGGAGTGGGTCACTGTATTAACAATACTGCAGCACCAGAAAGGGAGTGGGTCACTGTATTAACAATACTGCAGCACTGGAAAGAGAGTGGGTCACAGTATTAACAATACTGTAGCACTGGAAGGGGAATGAGTCACTGTATTAACAATACTGCAGCACCAGAAAGGGAGTAAGTCGCTGTATTAAAAATACTGTAGCACTAGAAGGGGAATGGGTCACTGTATTAACAATACTGCAGCACCAGAAAGGGAGTGGGTCACTGTATTAACAATACTGTAGCACTGGAAGGGGAGTGGGTCACTGTATTAACAATACTGCAGCACCAGAAAGGGAGTGGGTCACTGTATTAACAATACTGCAGCACTGGAAAGAGAGTGGGTCACAGTATTAACAATACTGTAGCACTGGAAGGGGAATGAGTCACTGTATTAACAATACTGCAGCACCAGAAAGGGAGTAGGTCGCTGTATTAACAATGCTGCAGCACTGGAAGGGGAATGGGTCACTGTATTAACAATGCTGCAGCACTGGAAAGGGAATGGGTCACTGTATTAACAATACTGTAGCACTGGAAGGGGAATGGGTCACTGTATTAACAATACTGCAGCACCAGAAAGGGAGTGGGTCACTGTATTAACATTACTGCAGCACTGGAAAGAGAGTGGGTCACTGTATTAACAATACTGTAGCACTGGAAGGGGAATGAGTCACTGTATTAACAATACTGCAGCACCAGAAAGGGAGTGGGTCACTGTATTAACAATACTGCAGCACTGGAAGGGGAATGGGTCACTGCATTAACAATGCTGCAGCACTGGAAGGGGAAGTGGGTCACTGTATTAACAATACTGCAGCACCAGAAATGGAGTGGGTCACTGTATTAACAATACTGCAGCACTGGAAGGGGAATGGGTCACTGTATTAACAATGCTGCAGCACTGGAAAGGAAGTGGGTCACTGTATTAACAATACTGTAGCACTGGAAGGGGAATGAGTCACTGTATTAACAATACTGCAGCACCAGAAAGGGAGTAGGTCACTGTATTAACAATACTGCAGCACCAGAAAGGG
Organism: Liolophura sinensis; assembly: GCF_032854445.1. NCBI lineage: Eukaryota > Metazoa > Mollusca > Polyplacophora > Chitonida > Chitonidae > Liolophura > Liolophura sinensis. Next base: position 16,547,008 of record NC_088301.1, on the reverse strand, counting down.
AGTGGGTCACTGTATTAACAATACTGCAGCACTGGAAAGAGAGTGGGTCACAGTATTAACAATACTGTAGCACTGGAAGGGGAATGAGTCACTGCATTAACAATACTGCAGCACCAGAAAGGGAGTAGGTCACTGTATTAACAATGCTGCAGCACTGGAAGGGGAATGGGTCACTGTATTAACAATGCTGCAGCACTGGAAAGGGAATGGGTCACTGTATTAACAATACTGTAGCACTGGAAGGGGAATGGGTCACTGTATTAACAATACTGCAGCACCAGAAAGGGAGTGGGTCACTGTATTAACAATACTGCAGCACTGGAAAGAGAGTGGGTCACTGTATTAACAATACTGTAGCACTGGAAGGGGAATGAGTCACTGTATTAACAATACTGCAGCACCAGAAAGGGAGTGGGTCACTGTATTAACAATACTGCAGCACTGGAAGGGGAATGGGTCACTGTATTAACAATGCTGCAGCACTGGAAAGGAAGTGGGTCACTGTATTAACAATACTGTAGCACTGGAAGGGGAATGAGTCACTGTATTAACAATACTGCAGCACCAGAAAGGGAGTGGGTCACTGTATTAACAATACTACAGCACTGGAAGGGGAATGGGTCACTGTATTAACAATGCTGCAGCACTGGAAAGGAAGTGGGTCACTGTATTAACAATACTGTAGCACTGGAAGGGGAATGGGTCACTGTATTAACAATACTGCAGCACCAGAAAGGGAGTGGGTCACTGTATTAACAATACTGCAGCACCAGAAAGGGAGTGGGTCACTGTATTAACAATGCTGCAGCACCAGAAAGGGAGTGGGTCACTGTATTAACAATACTGCAGCACTGGAAGGGGAATGGGTCACTGTATTAACAATGCTGCAGCACTGGAAGGGGAATGGGTCACTGTATTAACAATACTGCAGCACTGGAAGGGGAATGGGTCACTGTATTAACAATACTGCAGCACCAGAAAGGGAGTGGGTCACTGTATTAACAATACTGCAGCACTGGAAAGAGAGTGGGTCACAGTATTAACAATACTGTAGCACTGGAAGGGGAATGGGTCACTGTATTAACAATACTGCAGCACCAGAAAGGGAGTAGGTCACTGTATTAACAATGCTGCAGCACTGGAAGGGGAATGGGTCACTGTATTAACAATGCTGCAGCACTGGAAAGGGAATGGGTCACTGTATTAACAATACTGTAGCACTGGAAGGGGAATGGGTCACTGTATTAACAATACTGTAGCACCAGAAAGGGAGTGGGTCACTGTATTAACAATACTGCAGCACCAGAAAGAGAGTGGGTCACTGTATTAACAATACTGTAGCACTGGAAGGGGAATGGGTCACTGTATTAACAATACTGCAGCACCAGAAAGGGAGTGGGTCACTGTATTAACAATACTGTAGCACTGGAAGGGGAATGGGTCACTGTATTAACAATACTGCAGCACCAGAAGGGGAGTGGGTCACTGTATTAACAATACTGCAGCACTGGAAAGGGAGTGGGTCACTGTATTAACAATACTGTAGCACTGGAAGGGGAATGGGTCATTGTATTAACAATACTGCAGCACCAGAAAGGGAGTGGGTCACTGTATTAACAATACTGCAGCACCAGAAAGGGAGTGGGTCACTGTATTAACAATGCTGCAGCACCAGAAAGGGAGTGGGTCACTGTATTAACAATACTGCAGCGCTGGAAGGGGAATGGGTCACTGTATTAACAATGCTGCAGCACTGGAAGGGGAATGGGTCACTGTATTAACAATACTGCAGCACTGGGAGGGGAATGGGTCACTGTATTAACAATACTGCAGCACCAGAAAGGGAGTGGGTCACTGTATTAACAATACTGCAGCACTGGAAAGAGAGTGGGTCACAGTATTAACAATACTGTAGCACTGGAAGGGGAATGGGTCACTGTATTAACAATACTGCAGCACCAGAAAGGGAGTAGGTCACTGTATTAACAATGCTGCAGCACTGGAAGGGGAATGGGTCATTGTATTAACAATGCTGCAGCACTGGAAAGGGAATGGGTCACTGTATTAACAATACTGTAGCACTGGAAGGGGAATGGGTCACTGTATTAACAATACTGTAGCACCAGAAAGGGAGTGGGTCACTGTATTAACAATACTGCAGCACTGGAAAGAGAGTGGGTCACTGTATTAACAATACTGTAGCACTGGAAGGGGAATGAGTCACTGTATTAACAATACTGCAGCACCAGAAAGGGAGTGGGTCACTGTATTAACAATACTGTAGCACTGGAAGGGGAATGGGTCACTGTATTAACAATACTGCAGCACCAGAAGGGGAGTGCGTCACTGTATTAACAATACTGCAGCACTGGAAAGGGAGTGGGTCACTGTATTAACAATACTGTAGCACTGGAAGGGGAATGGGTCATTGTATTAACAATACTGCAGCACCAGAAAGGGAGTGGGTCACTGTATTAACAATACTGCAGCACCAGAAAGGGAGTGGGTCACTGTATTAACAATGCTGCAGCACCAGAAAGGGAGTGGGTCATCGTATTAACAATACCGCAGCACTGGAAGGGGAATGGGTCACTGTATTAACAATGCTGCAGCACTGGAAGGGGAATGGGTCACTGTATTAACAATGCTGCAGCACTGGAAGGGGAATGGGTCACTGTATTAACAATACTGCAGCACCAGAAGGGGAGTGGGTCACTGTATTAACAATACTGCAGCACTGGAAAGGGAGTGGGTCACTGTATTAACAATACTGTAGCACTGGAAGGGGAATGGGTCATTGTATTAACAATACTGCAGCACCAGAAAGGGAGTGGGTCACTGTATTAACAATACTGCAGCACCAGAAAGGGAGTGGGTCACTGTATTAACAATGCTGCAGCACCAGAAAGGGAGTGGGTCACTGTATTAACAATACTGCAGCGCTGGAAGGGGAATGGGTCACTGTATTAACAATGCTGCAGCACTGGAAGGGGAATGGGTCACTGTATTAACAATACTGCAGCACTGGGAGGGGAATGGGTCACTGTATTAACAATACTGCAGCACCAGAAAGGGAGTGGGTCACTGTATTAACAATACTGCAGCACTGGAAAGAGAGTGGGTCACAGTATTAACAATACTGTAGCACTGGAAGGGGAATGGGTCACTGTATTAACAATACTGCAGCACCAGAAAGGGAGTAGGTCACTGTATTAACAATGCTGCAGCACTGGAAGGGGAATGGGTCATTGTATTAACAATGCTGCAGCACTGGAAAGGGAATGGGTCACTGTATTAACAATACTGTAGCACTGGAAGGGGAATGGGTCACTGTATTAACAATACTGTAGCACCAGAAAGGGAGTGGGTCACTGTATTAACAATACTGCAGCACTGGAAAGAGAGTGGGTCACTGTATTAACAATACTGTAGCACTGGAAGGGGAATGAGTCACTGTATTAACAATACTGCAGCACCAGAAAGGGAGTGGGTCACTGTATTAACAATACTGTAGCACTGGAAGGGGAATGGGTCACTGTATTAACAATACTGCAGCACCAGAAGGGGAGTGCGTCACTGTATTAACAATACTGCAGCACTGGAAAGGGAGTGGGTCACTGTATTAACAATACTGTAGCACTGGAAGGGGAATGGGTCATTGTATTAACAATACTGCAGCACCAGAAAGGGAGTGGGTCACTGTATTAACAATACTGCAGCACCAGAAAGGGAGTGGGTCACTGTATTAACAATGCTGCAGCACCAGAAAGGGAGTGGGTCATCGTATTAACAATACCGCAGCACTGGAAGGGGAATGGGTCACTGTATTAACAATGCTGCAGCACTGGAAGGGGAATGGGTCACTGTATTAACAATGCTGCAGCACTGGAAGGGGAATGGGTCACTGTATTAACAATACTGCAGCACCAGAAAGGGAGGGAGTGGGTCACTGTATTAACAATACTGCAGCACCAGAAAGGGAGTGGGTCACCGTATTAACAATACTGTAGCACTGGAAGGGGAATGGGTCACTGTATTAACAATACTGCAGCACCAGAAAAGGAGTGGGTCACTGTATTAACAATACTGCACCACCAGAAAGGAAGTGGGTCACTGTATTAACAATGCTGCAGCACTGGAAGGGGAATGGGTCACTGTATTAACAATACTGCAGCACCAGAAAGGGAGTGGGTCACTGTATTAACAATACTGTAGCACTGGAAAAAGAATACTTGCAGACATGACCGTATAACAGACAGGGATACAACGGTAATGGAAGTGTCTTCGTGTCTGTTATATATTCTTCGTTTATTTTTGGTTCCGTATGCCATATCCTGTTGTATTTTGTATGATGGGAAGAGGAATAGTCTGACTTTGACATAGAAAAGTTACAGAGCTATTGAGGTATTTTATCTACCTAACAGCTACGCCATGCTCATCGACCCTTGACCGCTGCCTGTTCTGTGTAATCAGTCACTCAGTGCTTATTAACCGTAAATCAGCCGGATGAGACTACAAAGCAAATCTTGCTTTTATGTCAGGGGTATTTGTTCAACACTAACGTTCATTAATAACCACGATACTTAGTGCTTCCTCTTTTTGTCAGGAAGCTTTGAGACAAGCCTGTATTTGACAGCAACTATTTTCAGCGGATCCTAATAACGCCCAATTCTTTTAGTTTCTACAAAATTCACTATAATTAAATTTGTAGTTAATTTACATAATTAAATGTGCAGACATGTTCGTAGGAACACTATGGTTTTATTAACATGAGCCAAACGACAGGGCTTTTGTAAGACCAAAATAGGGTTAACAGCATGTAGTTTAGTCTGGAGCCGTCGCCCTCCGGTAACCTTTTCCCAAGACCAACGTGCACGGGTCGGCTTGTTTGTGGCTGTAATGGTCCACAGGCGAGAGCACTTGGTCACGTTTTACCTCCACACAGGTGTCAAGTGTCACTCTGATATTGTCCGGCCCGCTGTGGTGTTATCAATAACGCATGAATTGGAAATTAACCTTTTAGCATTGTCTAGACTCCAGTCGCCTCTCCGTCACTGTGCCTTGCCTGAGGGCTAGAATCCACGGTCATCGGCCTGGCCATTGCACAGATACCCACGAGGCCGAGAAGTTCTGCCCCTTAGCGGTAAAACAAGTCAGGGATAATTCAGATATTGGAGATGGGTGGGAGTAAAACGTATATAATGCAAAGTTTTACTAGCTATATAATCTATGCCTCGAAACAGACATTCGAACACCAGCCGTCAACCAAAATAACGCTCAAAAGTGTTTCCTTCAGAAAGGAAAATGTTATTCCACAACTTGCTCCGAGGTTTGGCTTTTAGTGGTTAAAAGTAATTACCTTTCAATTGGCGGGCCACACGAGGTGTGAGTTCAAAACCGGCTTTGTGTTTTGGATTCCCCAGCTCTTTGTGTTTCTGGTGTCTTGGTAACAACAAACGGTCGATGTAGCTCGTTCTCGCAGTCGTTGGCCGTTCTCGCAGTCCAACGTTCTCGCAGTCTAACGCCCATTGTAGATCACTATTGTCTTCTACCAGTATGTTGTATTTATGTGTACTTTACATGTGGAAAATCTCGTCAGTAACTTGTCAAAGGTCGATGGTTTACCACGGGCACGGTTCCCACCGCCCATAAATTGATCACCATGTTAGATGTGAAAACAGTTTGAATATTTTTTGCTTATGTATATATCAGCTTGGCGCACGAGCACGAGTGTGTTTCAGGGTTTTTTTCCCATGACCTCGTACGAATTTCAGATTAAAAGTTGATTTATAGAATTACGAAGGCCATTAGGTCGAAACAGCTATGAGCATATTTTTGTGAACTTTTTTTATAAGCCTGGAAAATATAATGATCCAGAGGATGTACTTCAGGCAAACGCTTAATGGAGCTTCATGTATAAAACTGTTTTTTGTTTGTATTGCCTACAATAACAGTTGCGTTGTTGATTGCAAGCCCATATAGCTCACACTGCTCTGGATCTCTTATGTTGCATGATATATTGTGACCCAATGACAGTCTTAACTAGGTCACCTAATGAAATCTCTCCACAAATATCTTTTCAAATGTTGAATTAAATATTTTTCGTTGTGGGATAATCCCACGATTAACATAGATAATCCTATTGGCCACAGCAGACATTTTGCCCTAGCACTTCACAGCAACAACATGCCAGTCATGCCGTATAGTCAACCCTGAAAAGACGATGGGATGCGACCTCGTTTCTCACTTAGCTATTTTGTTTGAAACTAGATGCTCAAGCTTAAGTACAGAGCAAGCTGCCAAACATCCATCGATTTGGTGCATACACTTTTGAGTACATTTGGGATATACAACTTTAGGCCAAAATGGTATGTATGTATGTATGTATGTATGTATGCATGTATGTATATATGTATGTATGTATGTATATATGTATGTATGTATGTATGTATGTATGTATGTATGTATGTATGTATGTATGTATGTATGTATGTATGTTTGTATGTTTGCTTACGGGTGTTATGTTTTACTTAACATATCATATCTTATCATCGTCATATGGGGACGAGGATTCAACGGTTGTGTGTAGATATTCTGTGTCTTCTTGTGGCAGGGCGAATCCATGTTGCCAATGTGTTTCCGCCACTGATGTACCATGCCGAAGACACCAGACACTGTATCAAGCAGTCCTGTTTCATTGCTCTGACGTTTCACCTCTGAGTGCCAAGCGAGGCAGGAACAACTATCATTTTTATGGTTTTTGGTATGACTTGACCCGGGAAATTGTTTAGTAAAACGGCCCCGTGTATTGTGAGAATGCGGCCAATTCGGCCCCTGTCCAACAAAATCTGCCCTGTAAGGCCATCGGCCGGTCAAGGAAATTTTAAGAATTCCTTTTTCCCATTTGCTCTCGAAGCCTTGGGGGCTACACACGGTCGACAGCGCTCCGTTGTGTCTAAGTTTTACTTCCCTTTCCTTCCTCAAAGTCACAAGTGGAAAAGTTCGCTTTGTTAACTTGTCAAAGGTCGATGGCATACTGTGACAACTCCGATTTCCTCAACCCATAATAAACAGGCTGCGATGGTTTGAGTGAACAAATCTTGAGTAAGCTATCTATGGCATTAAACAACAACATAAAACAAGACAAATTAAAATACAACCAAATACGCACTAATCTAATCAAACAAATTGAAACGATTCTTTTTGAGATCCAGGATTCAATTCCATCAGTGGCACGTGCATTTCCCGGCCCATAAAGTACATAAATAGACATGTCACATTTTCTTTGGCATTTACAATGGCTACAACCACAAGGGAGCAAAGCATAAAACGATCGGCAAGGATTCTAAGTGATGTAACTGAATTAGAATTGACAATTCCCTTGACATATTACAGGCTTTAAACTCTTTGTCAACTTTACTAGTATGGTTTCTCCAGACTCGTAAAAGCTCTCAGCAAGCTGTCCGATTTAGAATAAGGTTTAAATGTCAGTCTGCTGGATTGAAGTTGTATAATTACAGTCAGTATTTTAATCGCCTTGCTCGGTTAATCGTTCCTTTGGTCATTTAGCCCGAATTTAAGCGCTTTATATGTCATTGAGAAAAAGGGCCTGTTGTGGCGAATATTGCTTTATAAACCACGTCAAAAATATCCAGGGAAATTAGCATTCAGAATGTACACATAAAAAAATAAGCACAGAACATATCTATATATAACGGAATAGCTATGCTGCAAATAGAATCTACGAATGGGATCTATTTTTGATGTGTTCCTAGAAACATTGTGATTCAAGCACTGCTTTAAAACTTACGCCTGTCGTTTCTCCCGCTGCACATGATCACTGTCACGTGATACTTGCTATTGGATAATTAACAGTTGCCCCCTGAGGCTGAGGTGCTTAAGATAGATGATCACCTAGCTGAAGTCGTCTTTTGTCGCAGAGGTCACCAAGTGAGCAAGGTTACAACGGACGTCATACCCCTTACAGTGCTCGTGCCGCCCTCTAAGCTCGCTTTCCATCACAGCAACCACTAGACAAGCTTGAATATGGAGCATGTGCGACGCACGTGGGCTTGTTTAGACTTAGCCTCATCACTGGTATTCTCGCACGGAAGTATTTTATCAGCATTCAGCAATAAAATCGTTTCAGGTGCTGGAGTCATGTTGTACACGCTTTGCATGAAGAAAATGCATGTGAATAACGCATTATGAGAAACAAAGGTTGAGACAGTGTTTGTGTTTTCTGACACCTTTTGACCTCGACGTTGTTGAATGTTTCGTTACAAACTTTACTAGTCGTGGCGGAGATGTAAATCGAACGCAGAGAGCGGCGCACGCGCTGTGATAAGTAAGAACACACGGGCGGGTTACTCATTTTGCATCGAAACAGAAGGCTTTAACTAACCTTCACAACAAACAACAGTCATTGTTTAAGCTAGGAAATGTTTTAAGAAATAAGATGTGTCTCATTTAATACGCATGAAACACGTCTGCTGACACCTTTAGATGTAATTCTTGAGAGCGAATACGTCCGTGTGTATTTCTCTTTAGCTTCAGAAGTGAACTTGGGGCGTATTCGAATCCCACACCAGAACGAGGTTTTGAACGCCAAAACTTAACACCAGATCCCAGATTCTGAACAGTACCACCTGCGCAGATTAGGCTGATATTTTGTGAATTCAAAGGTAGTTACATGGGCTTTTCTATAATAGTAGAAAATATTCTGTTGGATTTACGCTGATCGATTTTCTCACAAATCCACGGTATATAGCCTCTTTCAGCGAGAGGCTGACTGTGAATAGCAGAGGTCAAACGGGGGATGCATACTATTTTTACCTGTCTTGCCTTGGGTGACGTCATAATTATTCAAAAGCAACTTGCATGCTGGACAATGGGCGTAGGGAGTAATTTGTTTTAAAATGGCTGCAGCAACAAGCGCTTAGAACAAGCACCACGCTAACACTACTGTCTCTGCAAAAAGACTACATCGCTTTAATTTCCTAACATCCATCTCTAAAACCATACTGCCGTGAGATCATATACTACAAGCGATTCGTTTAATTATTAATTCATTTAATAAGGTTACATTATAGTAAAACATGTCAACAAAGTAAAGTCGATAGCAGTTTAGGTAACTGGTGACATACTACGTCAATCCAATGCTGAACCCCAAATATCCAGCGTGCGCTGATTTTTTAGTAATTATGACGTCATCCGAGGCAATAGGTTCTTGTCGTTGAAAGTTTATGTACTTCAACAATATGACTTATAAAAAGTATTCTAACTGCATTTTCTTTGCAATAAGGTGGGTAGTTACATGTCACTGAATAAAGGCAACTTTGACAGCAAGTATGACTGATTTTATAGACAGTTGAATATAGGCGACTGGCCGAAAGAAATTGAAGTAGTAATAAAAAGAAATAGTACATGTAGCAGTAGCTCAAGAGGACCGAGTTCAAATCCACTACCCGCACCGATAGCATAGCTGATAG